>NC_056742.1:283982689-284107689 GCF_019279795.1 Protopterus annectens | reverse complement strand
TATAATTTCATTAGCCAAAAAGATGTGATCCTGTCAGAAGGAAATTATCTTAGTGAGATAGCCTGTAATGAAAAGGAGCTTGGAAACATGATAGCACTGAGGACCTAGCCTAGTTTTGTGTATCAGAATGACCATTTTACTATTAAAGTTGCATAGCATGCTTATGTTGTTGTTTTTTTTTCATAAATTAGAACTGGACAGTCTAAAATTATTAATTGGATCTAGACTGCAACAAACTTGTTTATTTGCCCTTTTTTCACTTCGACAGATTTTTTATAAGCTTTGCTCCAAACCATATCCCTAGTTTATAACAGGATGTCAAATTATGTTATCCAAAAATTTGTAGGGACCTCCAGTAAGCCTGCATGGCTATTAGAATGTTGAAATCTACATATGTTTGAATGCAGATCACCCCTGAAAGATGGTGCCTGAGGCAATCACTTGAAGTATCTGCTTCTGGAATACTTTTGCCATGTTTCAGGTCTAATATAAAGGTAATGATGAACCAAACGGCAGCCAAAAATTGCTCAGATAAACGATATTAAAAAATGATAACTGAGGATTGAACAAACATGCCCTACTGTTTCAAAGAATAACAACTTTACACATCCCCCAACAGGATCTAGTTATTCCTTTAATTTTTATGCAGATTGTAGAGCTAGGAATTTAGTTTACTTGGCACAGTGCAAATTGTGTGCCTCTTTTTATATCGGTAAGATGAACAGGATGCTGAAAGAATGTATTTTACAGCATCTATGCTTTGGCTAAGCATATTTCCATAAATGAGGGGCATGCTTTTGTCTTTACAGTAATACTGTCTTTACAGTAATACAACTAATTCCAACTGACATAAGGGGAGGTAATTTAAATAATAAAGTAGAACTACCAGATATAAAATGGCTAGCTAGACTACAGGCAGATAAACCACCAAGTATTAATGCTACTATGCCTTTAAAACCAATATTAAAGAAAAGAAGACTCCATCAATGAATTAATGGCCTGATTTTCATTGGCTGTTTTGAATAATTGGTTTGTGATATATATTTAACTGTTTTGCCTATTTTTTATGGATCTGAAGAAGCACGCATTGTGTGAAAGCGCTTATCCGATTTTATTTGTTTTTCATTAAAGTTTTTATGTTAATAGCTGTGGTGGTCACTTGGAGTTATAATTTTTAATGTTTCAGGTCTAGTGTGAGATCAAGGTAGGACAAAGCTATATTTCGACTCTTTAAGGCTTTCTCTTTTCTCTGAGGTTTGTATGTCCCTTCAGTTAGTATAAAATTAGTATACATAAGCAAGGTGTGTGCATGTGGGGGGGTAAAGCCCTTCACATAGCAGTGCAGGGGACTCGAACTCTGCAACAAAATATTTTGATTACCCAAAACATGCATCTGGAAATATGTTTAAACATAATTGAGTTTTCTGAGTCCCTATAATAGATGCATTTGACTGTTTACAGCACCAAATTATGACTTCTTTTTTGGATTAAGCTGGCTTTGTATCACAAGAAAATATATTTATCTTGAAAATTTTTTTTTTACTGCCAGTGAAAAGATTCCTGCATGAAAAATCCTTGCACTGATCATGAAATATGGCCCAGCCATTTCCGTTTTGATCTTTATGAAAATTGTTAAGGAAGAAATATGAGTTAAGGAAACAGTATGTACCTAAGTATCCAACTGTAGGTTTCAGCAGTTTTTTAAGGCAATCGATATGTTGTTTATACACAGTATCAAATGCAGACATTTGGAGGTATTTCTCCATTGCAATCTGCCCATTTACATTCTAATCTGTTTCTTGTAAGGGTTTGTATGTGGAATTTATTTAGTGCAGTGAATGCATAGTATGCCCAGAGTAAAAGTTACATCTCTTTTTTTTTTACATCAAACTTATTGGTGGCAGTTCTTGCTGTATACTGTATTTTATAATCTTAAGACTTTATTATGTCACCTAGGAGTCTGCAGCAAGAGATATCTATTGTCGTATGCCATTACATGTCCAATAATTAATCAAGGAACTAAAATAGTTATAGCTTCCATGCATATCATGGCATACCTTTGCTGCCTTATAAACAATCAATTTTCAATGTGCTTAATATACCAAGCTGACAAGAAATGCATAATAGTATCCTTTGGGAAGTCAGTAACCCCTGTTAACTACTATATTGACAACATACCTCTAATAGTCAACCTAGTAGTTAGGAACTTGAGGACACTCATAGCCAGTAAGTAACCTTTGACCATCAAGTGTCTACAGTAGTGACAAAATCATTCTGTGTTGTGCAACTTATACACAAATATATGGCATCTAGGTCTAAGGAAGTTTTTCTTCCACTGTATTTGGCATTCATTAGACCAAGTGTTGAATATAATGCCCCGTCTGGTATGCACTTATCCAGGTACATCCAATAATTGGAATGTCCAAAGAGCTTCCTCAGTAAAAAAAAAAAATACAGGACATAAATAACCATCTCAAAGCCTTATCCCAGCATTCTGCTTCCTACAGGCTGTTGAGTGGGGATATATGTCTGGCATACAGTGCATCATTGGACCCCACTCTGGTGGACCTCCTGCATATCCACAAAACAAACAGCTCCAGAGTTACCAATTCTAAAGACTTAAACCTTACCTGTGATATAACTAGGACCTGCTGGAGAGACAGGTAAGTAACCCAGGGATTACCCCTTCTCTGGAATATGCTCCCCATCTATGTGAAGCATGGTTCCTCCTTAACCCAATTCAAGTGTAACCTGGACAATCGGATGGGAACAGGAAATCCATCCCTCCTTTGGTACTTATGTTTCTAACTTCTGTCCTCATCATGTGCAGTCCTTGTCAAAGATTTGGGATGCATATTTAAGCTTAAAAAACCCAAGGGTCATTAGCCTAGTGCACACTTATGAACCTACTAACAGATAAATCAACTAGACCTTCTCATCCCCTGTCCAAAGACCTAACTTATCTTTTATATGATGCTATTGTTGTACTGTTCTTTCAATGTCGAGAGTTCTTTCAATGGTTCTACGCTAACATTTTTTCTTTCAAGTCTATATTCTTTGCCCAAATCTGTATCTTTCTCTTGTGATTCAGCTGTAAATCACATACAAAAAAGTGAAGTCAAAGTCAACATAAACTTTATTGTCTTTTAGGACTACATACGTGCAGCCTAAATGAAATTCCAAGTATCAATTCACCAGAGAGTACAAAGGAAGCAAGGATATCAAGAACAAGTATAACATTTCAATTTAAAGAAGATTTTCAATACAAAACCCACAGAAGGATCAATAAACCAATAATAACAGCAAAAACACACACGCCCCCCCAGATAGTCATAAGAAGAATACTGTACATAGCAGCACAACAGAGTAGGATTGCACATGTTAAAATTGTCGTACTTTGTTCAACTGCATCAGACAAACAGCAGGCAATTGCACATGAATAAGAAAATATAATGCTACATCAAAGAAAAAAAGATATTGCACACTTTTCACCTGATGTACATATTGTGAATGATTACTGACTAAATAATCTGCGACTGGTGTCAGTTTATAAGTCTGAACACTGTTGGGTAGAAGCTGTTTAAGTATCTTGCAGTTCTGCAGAAGATACTCTGATATCTCTCGCCCCAAGACAGTTGAGTAAAGCAGTCATGTGCAGGGTGAGAGAGGACACAAATTATTGTGGATGCACATTTAATGCTTCTTGCTACAAAGAGATCCTGGATTGATGGTAAGTTGGTGCCCATAATATTTTCGGCAACTTGCACCACTCTCAAAAGGACTGTGATGTACCCTTTTTCCTCAAAACTATTGAAAACTGAGAGTCCACTTCAGACTATACACATATGTCACAAGTTATCTCAGCTGTAAAATATACAATCGTGTAAACCAATGGAAGTGTGATTCCTCATGGTTGAATTATTTTGTTCTAAGCTGCCCTCATTTGTAGATATCAGTTCCCCAACAACTCTACTTTGATTTAATGAAGATGTCACTACAGTACTAAGTCCCCTCCTACAATCCGTCTTAATTCTAGCTGATTCTGCAGACATTCATATATAATATGGTACAAGCTGTAATTATTGAGCATCACTGGAAACAATCAAAGGCTGTTATTAAAATATTTTACTTTACTGAAACAAAATGGAACTTGAGCAGCTATGCAAAGCATTAAATTAGAGTCCAGTCCAAATATTTTGACAATTCAACTGTTTCACCTAAATATGGAATTTATCTTATCATCAGTATTTGCCCAGAATGTTTTACAACTACAATCAGTAGCAGACTGTGAGTTGCTGAAAAGATAGCCATTCAATTGCAAAAGTTTTAATTTCAGCTTCATCATCCACAAACTCCATATTCCTGTTCCTTTCACAATCCTTGTCACCATAACATTTAACAAGGAAGGAAGACAGTTTCTTTCATGTCCTGACCAAATTATCCATAGTCATCTCATGTCTCCCCTGAATATAGGCCATGTCAGGTGGGACTTACTTATTTAACAAAAGTAAGTACGCAGATTTGGAACTGGTAATGTCTCACTGAAGTTGGTTCAGATTTTTAGAAATGTGCTATTATCTAAACTGCTTCTTCAGAGTTGTTATTACTGTTTAAATTCTTTACTTCACTTAAAGTACATCTCTTAACTAATGACTGTCCTGCCTTTAATAGGCATATAAAAGAATTCAAACATAAAATATGCTGATCTAAAAGTAAATGCATACAGCAAAAGAACATTGTTTTCTATATCATTCAGTATTTTCTAGCAATTTCCAGACTAAGTTACTAAGGAAGATTGGAATGTATATATGTTGTTCTTTGTTTGTCTTTCGGCTTTTCCTGGTTAGGGGTCGCCACAGCGGAACTCCGGTCTGCTAATGATTGGCAGTAGGTTTTTACAGTGCCGAGTTGCCAGCTCGACGCCCAACCTTCAACGAGGGCACACCCATTCACGCAGGTCTTTCGGAACACCACTCGACCCGCGGGGAGGACATGCAGACTCCACACAGAAGGCACACCCCACACTCCAGCTGAGAATCGAACGGGAGAACCTCTTGCTGTGAGGCAACAATGCTACCGCTGCACCACCGCGGATATAACTGAATGCTGCTAATTATAAATGAGACTGACAGTAAAATTCATTCACCTGCAAGTTATACATTCAATAGTTATAAATAAATACTTCCACCCATTTCTACCAAAGTCTAAGACATGGCAAAAGGCAAAAAAATTAATGATTTTGATCAGTTTGTATCAGAATGTTTACCACTGTATTTCTTTGTAACTAAAGCCTCATGTGAAAACTTCATTGTGGTTGTTATTTTGGATCAGATTATGTAGAAGACTACATACTTAAAATATATTACTGAGAGATTCAATGTATAATTCTGTGTTTTTTAGAGTTGCTAAAACAAAACAAAAAACATGAAAGATTTGTCCTCGCATGTAGAATAATTCACATTTAAATTATTTTTTTCACACTTCAGTCCTTTTTGTCTTTTAAAGAGAACTTGACACTTATTTAGTGTTGGTTGGCCGACCAATGTAGATAGTCTGTAGGTAAAGTAGTTATAGTACTCAATTGTCTTGATATGGCTGCATTTAAAGACATGTAACAATGTTTACAGCAGTAAAGTTTACATTAACATGTAGTACAACTCGTGTGTTTTCCGGTAAAACAGTCATCATCTTCTTTTGGGTGTTCCCGTTAGGGGACACCACAGCGGATCATCTGTTTCCATTTCTTCCTGTCCTCTGCATCTTGCTCTGTCACACCAACCACCTGCATGCCCTCTCTCACCACATCCATAAACCTTATCTTAGGCCTTCCTCTTTTCCTGTTACCTGGTAGATTCATCCTTAGCATCTTTTTTCCCAATATACTCAGCATCCTTCCTCAGCACATGTCCAAAGCAACGTAATCTTGCCTCTCTGACTTTGTCTCCAAACCTTCCAACCTGGGCTGACCCTCTAATATACTTATTCCTAATCCGGTCCACCCTTGTCACACCCAGTGCAAATCTTAACATCTTTAACTCTGCCACATCCAACTCAAACTCCTGCCTTTTTGTCAATGACACTGTCTCCAACCCATATAACATAGCCGGTCTCAATACCCTCTTGTAGACCTTCCCTTACACTCTTACTGGTACTCGTCTGTCACAAATCATTCCTGACACTCTTCTCCACCCACTCCATCCTGCCTGTACTCTCTTCTTCACCTCTCTTCCACACTCACCATTACTCTGAACTATTGATCCCAAGTATTTAAACTCATCCACCTTCACCACCTCTACTCCTTGCATCCTCACCATTCCTCTATCCTCCCTCTCATTCACACACATATATTCTGTCTTAGTCCTGCTAACCTTCATTCCTCTTCTCTCTAGAGCATATCTCCATCTCTCCAGGGTCATCTCCACCTGTTCCCTACTCTCACTACAGATCATAATGTCATCTGCAAACATCATAGTCCACGGGGACTCCTGTCTGATCTTGTCTGTCAACCTGTCCATCACCATTGCAAATAAGAAAGGGCTCAGAGCTGATCCATGATGTAATCCTACCTCCACCTTAAACACATCCATCACTCCCCACTGCAGACCTCACCACTGTCACATTACCCTCATACATATCCTGTACCACTCTTACATACTTCTCTGACACTTCCGACTTCCTCATACAATACCACAACTCCTCTCTAGGCACCCTGTCATATGCTTTCTCTAAGTCTACAAAAACACAATGCAACTCCTTCTGACCTTCTCTGTACTTCTCCATCAACACTCTCAGAGCAAGCATCACATCTGTAGTGCTCTTTCCCGGCATGAAACCATACTGCTGATATCTAATCATCACGTCCCTTCTTAACCTACCTTCCACTACTCTTTCCCATAACTTCATGCTGTGACTGATCAAAGTGTTCTGCTTAAAAAGAAGATTCATATGGCTGCTGTTTGTCAAAGCACTTTGAGGCAATAACTACACCACATGTGCCATCACAGCCCATTTACTGATAACTCTATACAAGTAAATACAGCATAAAAGATTGAACTTCAGTTACATTTTACAGACATGGTAAATATTGAACATGTAAAACATTGCAACAAACACAGGCAGCATCAACCCTCATCCACAAAGAAATGAGCAGCATTACACCTGCTGCTCACTCAGTCTCTAAATCGCAAGACAGCATACCTTGGCTCAACTCACAAGCTGAGCAGGAAAAGGGGAACAGAAGATAGGTTCACCCAGAATACTTCTTCTCCACCCACCAGCTTGCACACAGATTGCTCCCCCTTCCTGTTTTTATAACTGTCTGACCACATCCTGTAAGGTCAATGCAACATGCACATTAAACAAATCCAAACCACTCTCACTTAAGTGTATTCCATCATTCCAAAACCAAAACAAATCCCTGTCATCAAAATCTCGGTGAACAATGACCAACACACCTAAGTCACCTAATTCCCTTGAAACTCCGTGATTCACAAAATGCCTAGCCCTCTCTACCACTACAAAGCTATCCACCTGCTTCCACTATAATCTAGGTATAATCTCTGCACACACTAACACCATTTTCAGATGCTGCTGACTTAATTAAATCACCAACAATCATCACCGACAATTGCCTTTTTATCACCCAACCTAAATCATCACCTAAATGAGTAATAAAAATTTTGGGAGACCCTAACTGAACAAAAAAAAGCAATGCTAAAGCAAGCCTCTAAGTCATTGCCATGCAACCATGCACCTTGCCTCCAAAAGCCCCAACATACTTTCTTCAGACCTCACTGCTGATGTCTTCACCAAAAATACAGACTAATGCCCCATGATAACTATGGTATCATCTGAAAGACAAAAATAAGTGAATTCATTAATAAGTCTTCAATCTTATATACTCCAAATAAGCTCTAGAGGCCCAATGTCCTGCTCTCTTAATGAATTCTACTGACTTCCCTTACTCTGCCAGGTCAGATGCTCTCCCAATCTGAAAGGAATGTGTTAGAAAACCTGTTTCCATACACATCCTGAGACTGTAAAGCTTGACACACCATGCAACTGAATCACAGTGCAGACATTCCTCTACCATGAGTGGGACAAAAAGCAAAACTTCCCCTCCCTTTGTGCAAAATTTTTCCCAACTGTTATATCCAACCTACTGGGCATAACAACCTTTTACCTTCCTTGAGCAACATCACAGTCCTACCACAGCTGTCTGGTCAGTCTTCGATCTCTTGAGTCAAATTAATACTGCTAAATCCAACACACACACACACACATCTTTCCACCACAATGCACCTAGCACTGCCCCCACTCTAACTGCACACACATACATAACCACAGCCAGAGCTGCATAACTCGTATGTATTCTTACAGATTACTCGACAATAACCAAAAACCTTTTAACAAAACCATAAGCATCTGTCTGGTTACTGGAAGACAACCATTATCATTCTTCCTTATCACCCTCTCCCATCCTTTCAACAATCTCATTCCCAACCATTCCTTCATAACATCAGTTAACCACCCAATCTTGCAGCTATGCGAAGAGCTGAGAAATTAACTTTGTTCTCAATGCTTCTGCTAGTGACCATCTACACACTACATGACCAATCCCAAAGACAATCCTCTGTGCTGCAGTGGCAGTTGACCAAGATTGTCGTATTAAACATCCCACTGTGGATCTCCAATGCTCCACACCTCATCCGGAATGCCTGCTGGCCACACTTTTACTGTTGCTATCAATGCCCAAAACCTGGAAAACTGAAACTGATAGAGGCTATCACCTGTCTGGTTAACTTTGCCTGGTACATGCCTTACTGAAAAGGTAAAATCAATTAGCAAGCTCACTAAGACAAGTTTCTGTAACAAAACAACAAAACCAAAGGAGACTTAGCGGTCTTTCTACCAAAACCTGCACTACCACTTTATTGTCTGAGTAAAGCATCACCCTTTAGTTTGCCAGCTTACTTTTCAACACCACTGCCACTACCCAAATTGGCATAATGTCCAGGAATTCCACATCCTTTTTCCAATCATTTGCCCATTCTTTGAGTCAAAGGGCTGTAAATGATTCCCCTCCAAAGAAAGCTTCCATGCCATGCACCCTGCTGCATCAGTACATAAATTTAACTTTTCTTGAGAAAGTCAATCCTCCTGCCAGAATGACAAACCATTAAAACAGCCAAGAAATGATGTCTACAATCTCAACTCTTCCTTAATCAACTTAGTAACCCACACCCAGTCATGCTCGCTCTTACCTCCCTTCAATAAATAGGCAGTTGGCCTACAAAATGTTCTTCTGGGAATTATAGCCCTGCATGCAAAATTCAATAAAGCTATCAACTCCATTGCATTGTTAATCCTGAACTAAGTCATCACTTGCATCCAATCAATCTTCTCTCGCAACTTGCAGCAAGAAGACTATACCATGTTCTGCATCTAATGTCTAACCTAGAAATGTCAGTGCTTAAATAGGGGACTCTTGATTCTCCATCAATAACTGAACCCCTAATGCATAACACATAGTAGAAAATACAACCAGCGCTTCAAAGACACCTTCCTTACCTTCCTCAATTAACAAGACATTTTCCAAATAATGAGCTGACTTCTGCTCTCCCACTGACTGCTGCCATATTCCTTGTAACAAATGGCTACATTTTTCAAATGTAGTACAAGCAACTGCACAACTCATAGGCATAGCCCTACTGAAGTAAAATTTTCCATTCACACACATGCCTAACATTAGCCAATCTGCTGGGCACACTGGCAACAAATGAAAAGCAGATTCAGTATCCAGTTTTACAAGCCACTGATCCACAAACTCCTTAATAATCCTGACCGCATCATCAAGAGATGCATATTCAGTGTGGAAGACTGTCTCAAGTCGTGAAATAACTTGACTGCCTGTCTCAAGTCAATATTAGTACTATACTCAGTGTCAAGCCAATGCACTGGTCATCAGGAATAGTAGTAAGGCCAGAGAAATGTCTCATCATAGTGCAATATCTAATGCTAGTCTGTAACTTAGTCACAGTGCAATACTCATGAATGCCTCATTCTGGGCAATACTCAGTGCAAGTCTTTAATGCAGTGTCTTACCTCAGTATCGTGCAATACTCAAGCAAGCAAAGAGACCACTGTATAATAAATGTTAAAGTGTTTAATTTATATGCAATATTAGGATTATCTATCTAGAACACTATGGTATAGTAAGTAGTCATATATGTATTAATGTCTTGTCGTATTAAGTCTATGTGATAGCTGCACATTTGAGTCCGGAGATACGGAATTTTGTTCCGTTTTTGCACTTGTGTGATTGTGAATGACAATAAAGTTTACTATGACTTTGACTTTGACATTGCACCCGTGAAACTGATTTACTAATTTAATTACTGACAGACTCCCCTTTCAGGAAAGCTAGATAAGGAATCATTCCAAATTCCACTTATTTCTTCTTAGGTACCAACCTCAGATGAGAAACTCTGTATATATCAAATGGGGTCCTCAAATGGACCTAAAATCCTACCTGCCCCAACTCCTTGTCAATTAATGCTTGCAATATCTCCGCCTTTCCCTTTGGTGGAATGCAAATTCTTACACAGTTTGTTGCTCTCTTTAACAGCCCATTTAATGGAAGAACTGAACTGAAAATCATGTGTACCTTCATTCACTATGTCAGAACTTGGGGAACTTTGCAGCAATTGGAGCAAAACTGCCACATTAATAGGGGTGTGCCAACATTGCTCTCTCCACAGAACCTCTAAAGGAAGATGACCCCCTTTGGGCTCAAAAATTCCCCGTCCCTCTAATCTGCTGTTGACCCATTGCTGACATAAAGTGTAGTCTGACAGCCAGTGAATTGGTCCATTCCACCTTCCCTGTGCCTACATTTCTGGGCAGCATGATTTGCCACAAATGTAGAACAAATGTGAGCAAAACGGTATACTGGTCAAGCACACTTGCCCCAATTAAAGAGCCAGCAAGTCCATGCCGTATTTCCTATATATTTCCCGAATTTGGCTGACTACCAGCTGTGTCCGGCATTGCAGCAAACAAAATGTCAGCATGACTTGTGTCCCACTGCATTGTCTTATCTACTGCTTTCCTCATCCAGAATTGCTGGTCATACCACAATTATGCATTACCTGGCCTCAATCGCTCCACCTCCCTAATCACCAGAAAGTAGGCCAGCAATGGCAAGGCCTGTGAACTATCCTTCTCAAACATAACCACCATGTAATACACACATCTCAGTGTCAATTATCCCATGCCCTCACCCAGGACTTAGCCCATCTCTTCCTACTTAATGCCACCAGTGCTGTCAACAAATCCTTTAACACTGGCATGTCAGCCTCACCTATCCTCTGTACTCCATTGGCATCAGTTCAAACACATCAACATAATCACCCCTCCAGATCTTCTCTTTTACTGATGGAGTAATGTGTGGGGTTATAAAAACCCTGAGACTGCCTGCCAAGGAAGATTATGTGGCCAGCCATTCACCTGAACAGAACCTAAACACTCACTTGGGCCCCTGTTGAAGGCTCCTGGTTCCTAACCTCACCGAACCCTGGTCCTAGCTCAACTGTATCTCTTACAGCCTCAGTTAATCCTACCTTACTCTTCACCTACCAGTTCTAATCTCACAACATTATCTACTGTCATAAAGTGTACATGAACATCATTACTTGTCGTTGTCTACTGATCCATTTGTTGCACCCTATCTACCACAGGTGCCAGCCTCTGTCTGGTTCATTTCCCTCTATTAGCCATTATCTATTGATCCTCCTCCCCCCACTTCCTTTGACCTCTTGTCCTGCAACCACTCTCCTCTGTGGGGGCTGAGGACCCTTTATTTGATGAAACTTTAGCTTGTTTAAATAGCTCTTCTGCCTGCTTTACTATACAGGCCTATCATTCCTACATCAATGTCATTGCCATCTGCAAGGTAAAATCAAAATATTAGAATATGACCACAAGCAAAATCCCCTTTGCATCTTCCCTACTATCCTCCCCAAACCTGCCCTGAACCATCACTCTGCTCTTAGATAGCTCAACCTGCCACTAACAACCTTACCTTTGCGGGTATACAGGTTGTCATCAAACAGTACAATTGTCCTTCATTCCTATGCCCCTATGCCTCAGTGTGGGACCTTAGCTGCTATCATAGTTTTTTTTTTTGAGCATGTTCCTCGATGCTACATTGTGTCAGTTGGGTAAAAGCAACGACATCACCAGGGCCGAATTCTGTCTTCCCAGGGAAGCAAGAAAGGAAATATGACCAGCTGCAGTCAATCTAACATGAATTGCTATTGGGTGTATGTATGCCCCTGTTTGCCAAAGTATATACTGATATATGTATCTATTTATGCATATTAACCCACAAAGAAATCCACCTTGTTTCATTTCTTATTTTTTTTTTTTTTTTTTGTTCCTCGGCCATAACTCTCGACCTCTTACTCTATAGATATGAACAGAAACAGGGTGGGCAAAGGCTGAAGAATAGGTTAGGTCTTAAATATTGCTCTTATAAACTTAGATAGCTGTTAGAATAACAGGATTGGTTTTGCTATGCATTTCCAAAGGGTGAAGGCTGAAACTCAAGTGTATTCCATTATTTAGAGAATTTAGTCCATGAGGATTTGCCAGGAAGCACAATTATTGCAAAGAACCAGGAGCTACTGGGAGCTACCGTGCACAGTTTCAAACATCACTTGCATTCAGGACCACTAGCAGACCAACTGTTCATGCTCAGCATCATTAACCATCCAAATAACACTTAATCTAAGCCCAGTGCAACCTCTGTCACCAAAAAAAGGGATGGTGACTAACAGAAAGGAAAGCTCCAGGCTGTGTCAATGTCAACATGGACGATTATCCAATGCTCCAAAGCAAGGTTATGGTCTTCTAAGTCTTTGTGAAATGAGACCAGCCCTGCAATTTATCCGTAAATAGTTGACTTCTGTCCTCTGATGAGCCTGCAAACCCATACAACCATTAGAGGATTTGAGCTCTCCACTTTAGTAACACTCTGAAACCCCTCATTTACCATGTGAGGCAAACCATCCTTAAACCCACAACTACTGTTGTATGGCTGACCCTTTCATCTTAATGACCACATTGCATCACCTTTGGTAAGATTATGAGCACCTGACAGCTTCTGCTTCCCCTGAAATTTACTTTATTTCTCTTTTTTCTTTTCTTTTTTTTTTAAATAAACATATACAATGAAAGCATAACTAACTATGCATGAACCACACCACGTAATGCACTAGTGGATGGGCTAATCATGCTTGTACCTAGAATGAATGACCATTACCACAAACTACCCAATGACCCTGGACCTGCTGCAACTCAGCTGAACTGCACCGCTGACCATGCTACCAGATACCTGCCTCAACCCAGATCCCAAAACAGACCTAGGTAAGTAACTTTTGACCAACAAGGTGTTCAGTATGCCAGCCGAAACACAACAATAAACAACTATCTTTTCACAACTCTAGGCTACGCAATCCCATCTAACTGCATTTGCAAAATCCCCTCAGTTGAGCAAACCTGCAGTCTACCATACTGCAGTAAAAAAATAATAATAATCTTACCAACTAAACCCTTTCCACTCTTAACATGTCCTAAAAACAGAAACAGGCCTACCACTGATCTCTTGGGTTTGGGGTGGGTACTCATTCAGAAAATCCCCATGCCAAAAGACCCATACAGTAACTTTTGCCTACTGAAGCCCCTCCCCTAATGATCTCACTTAGGTTCATAGGTTCATAGGTTGGTACTAGGCTATCAGCCCTAGGGCCTATACAAGCCTAGCCATAACAATTCCCTGGCTATTTCTTCCCACATTATTTACTTTCCTGGACCCCTGTCTAGCAGGGTGACTGACGTGATCCCTGGGGTGAATTTCCTTTCTCCCATCCAATCGTCAAGGTTCCTCTTGAAGAGGTCCAAAGAGGCACTCTGCTTGACATGTATGGGCAATCTATTCCAGAGTCTGGGGAGTCTCTGGGTCAGGAACCTATCCCTCCAGCATGTTTTGTTTATTGTGATGACAAGGTTTAGATCCCTGGAGCGTGTATCTCTGAGGGATTGGGATTTCATTAAGTGTAGCATGTCCAACAGCTCTGGGTTTGACATGGCCTTGTATGTTAAGCAGAGATCGCCTCTGAGTAGACGATATGCGACAGAGTATAGCTGGAGTTTTTTAAGGTGGTCAGCGTAGGGCATCCCAAACTATTCCCTGCATTTAACCCTTTTATCTCCTGCTTGTGCTAATTACTTTCTTCTTATAATCTTTGTCTGCTTAATACCTTGCCCCCCTCCCTTACCACCAAACCTTCTCCACTTCAGTTGCAACCCACACATGCCTCAAAGTGCCCCTGAACAAATCTGTCTGTGGACCAAACTTCATTTGTTTGTATTTCATTACAGAGTATACACATTTTATTTTAAAAGTGACTGCCACTACTATAGCCATGGTAAAGGAATCTACTAATAGCAGAAAAGCAGTTTAAGTAGCGACTTTACAATTGGCTGAATAGACACTTTCATATTGCCCTTTTCTCTCCCTCTTCTATATTCAAGTTGTGTCCCAGAGTTCTTGCACATCTCATTTTCTGAGTCATAACATCTTCATAAACTGATAACCTTATTGAGGAACGTAAATATTCCTCTCATTTCAAATTCTTCTTCCTTTCATAAAGGCAAACATAATAAAAACCTTTAAAATATTGGATAAACTGCGATGCAAATCTTGCGTTTACTGTTTCTCCACTGGCATGGCTCCATGTTATCTTCTCCTCTAGCAATGCGTGAATTTAAGGTCTTGTATCAATTTTAGTGTTGCTGTGAACCGCTACCTAAGGAGGACGCCGTTTTCAGTATAGACAGTGACTAGAACTGAATTGTGCTAGCACAAGATATTAGCTTTTGAAATATTATATAGCTAAAATGCGTTTATTAGTGTTTCTTGTCTATCCTACACCTACGTGTGTTAAGTTTTCTTTGTTTTCACACTTTGGGTGCCACAGAAACCATGTCTGCTGTATTTCTACTACTGTCTGCAGGTCAATGGTACAGGTATAGAGCTAGAATAAGTGTGTGTGTGTGTGTGTGTGTGTGTGTGTGTGTGTGTGTGTGTGTGTGCTTGCGTGCGCGTGCGTGCGTGTGTGTGTGTGTGTGTGTGTGTGTGTGTGTGTGTGTGTGTCTTACGTAGAAGCCATGGTCAGTTTTCAACAGTAGGAAAATTAACTTTCAGACATTGATTTCTGTATTGAAACATCACCATAGGATGTTACTGTGTGAAGACTTAGGTCCTGTGACTCCTGTCTGTGCTGTTACTTAATGACTATATGTCCAAAGATGCTGTTGCTGCTTGTTCTTATGTATCTGGTGTTTCACCTAATGTATTCATGAGTATTGCTGTACCTTTTGACATGGAAGCAGTTGCAAACCATTCATTTATGATAGAAGAACAGTTATTGCTATCCAGAGCTGTAAAACCCATGGATATTTTTGACTACATTAACCTCTTATATTTGTATATTTGTATTACTAATAGCAGAATAAATGTATTGCACAGGTTGAGAAGAAATGAATATGGCATATTAATGGCTCATTACTTGAGATCAGGGTTTCAACCGGAAGTACCTCTAGCTCCATAGCTAAGTCTATTTTATTGATGTATGTGTAGCAAGATACAACTGCCGTTGTGCTAACAGTTCTTTTACTGATGTTCCATGCTCAATAAACACAAAATGCATAGAGGCCATGTAAAACCATCAATATCAACATTAGCAAATTATGAATTATTGAGCAGTACAGAGAATACATCCAATAATTTGAAAGTTCATTTGAAAAAGTTGAGACTGATGAATAACTAGGAATTTCAGTTAACAAACGGGTGAAACAAATCATGTAGAAAAGTCAAGATCACCTAGGCATAAGAACTTGTCAAACTAGATGTATTTAACTATGCTGACAGTGCTTTTATGGGCAGAGAATGAGGAAGACAGTGAGCTTTTGTGAAGTGGATAAGAACTTGCCTGATGCCTAGGGAGCCAAGGTGAGCATGTATCCATCATGTCAACCATGGACATGCGTATGCTGTCAATGAAGGAATATCAAAACATTAAATATTAAAACTCCATCTGGTGTAGTAAATAATAAACCAGAAATGGAAAACTGATTTAAAGCTAAAAGTATAACAGCATAAACAATTCCCATAAAGGACTCCGTGAGCTCCAAAGCTCTAAGGTCTGTTTAAGCTGCTATACTTTTATCATTGAAGAATTTTTATCTCCGGTTTAGTTATTTCACATACCACAAGTGCATATTACTGTAGGTGACTTGAAGGGCGAATATCTGTATCATAAAATGTTTGGCTTTTGAATACAAAAAAATTGAAGCCGGAATGTTTGCTTTACTGGAATACATAAGTGTAGAATTTCCTGTGAGCTATGCATTGTCATTGTTTCATATTTGCACTCTGCACAGCAGCCACCAGCAATGAGTCAGATCCGTTATCTTATTTCTTGCTGATTCAGATCACAGAATTCCTCTTTGTATGACACTCTGGCAAGTAATTCCCACACATAAGCAGATGGCTATGATTATACAACTGTATATGTTTTTTTGCTAGTTGAGTGGATAAAATGTTTTATTTACATGAATAAGACTACAGTACTTCTGTTGTCCACAGTATTTAAGGCCAAATCATGAAGAAGAAGCTGCTAGGATGACTGTCTAAAAGGCAAAAGTGTTGTTTTGTCAGTTCATGCTGCTATACTCTTTAAAGGTACTAAAAACAAGACATTTTAATAATATCTGACTAATTTAGCATTCATTGACTTTGCACTCTGCTTAATTTCAACACTTGGTATTGTCCTGCTGAAGACGCACCAAAGAAAGAATGGAACAATAAAGGTGGAAAGGTCAGTGCGCATACCTCTCAACTGTCCAGATTTTCACAGAATGTCCAGATTTTTGCCTCATATTTTAGGTCTGTTCCTCATAAAGTTTGTGATTTTCTGGTAAATCATTGAGTATTGAAGTCACTACATAATACTAAATAATGACAGACGTTTGAGTTTTACACTTCATATCCTTCAAAAAATACCTAATAATATAAAACCTGCTATTATAGCAACTTTCTAAGTTTATAAGAGTAATATTTAAAATCTGACCCTATTTTTGGGCCTTTGTCCAGATTTCTTATGCTGAGAGGTTGATATGGTCAGCTGCAAGGAAGCGAACTGCTGGATGTAGGAAACCAAGTGACTTTCTGTCAGTGTCTTCTTTCGTTATATTTTTTCTGATTTGTTCAGCTATGCTGTCAATGTGGGAGGTTCATAAAATCTCCTAGGATAAGCAGGAGTAGTACAGTGTTTAAGATGCTGTCTTCTAAAGCTGGAGCCTAGGTCTGAAGCCTCTCATTTCCTACACATGCTATTAAGTCTGTAAATGGAACAAAAGTAATTCAGTGGGACCATCCAGTCACAAAAATGAAATAAATGAATAACAAATCTAAACATAAAAAAAGAAGGTCTTACTTTTATCAAATATGTTGGTTTTATCACATAAAAATAGATTGATGCTGTGGTAAGTGGAATAAAGCTGCTAGTGTGTTTGTCTATATTGTACGTGTGTAACACAGGCTTTGCTATTTAAGACTGCTATATGGTTGTCCAACAATGCATTGCTTTTATAAGCTAGATTGACTCATGTGCAATATGCTTCAAATGTTACTATGTTCTTCAGTAAAAAGTTACCTGTTTGAATAAGCCAGTGGAGTGTCTTGATATTTCTAAGAATACCAATGAACATCGCTGGGTAAACCATAGTTGTGTGAGTCCTACTTACCTATAACAGTAGATTTTCAAATTTCTTCATTGCTGTAGTAGCTTATGGGTAGTGTCCTGCCAAGGACACAACACCTGGCCAGCTTGCCAAAACTTTAACTCCCTCTGATTAGTGCAGTGAGAATGTGGACCTACGTATGTTCTTCAGTCTGGCACAGTGTCAGAATCAAGATATTCTTGAGGTGCAGTACAAACAAAAAAGCCTTACCTGTCATTAAACTATGCTAAGCAACCTGTAGGGAATCTTCCACATTCAGTGCTGAATATTTTACAAATAAAAAGCTGGTTTACCTTGCAAAGTCATTGCTTTATTGAATTTGTGCCATTCAGTCCGGAAAAAAATAGTTCTTCAATAATGAGGAAATTTAACTGTTAGAAAAATATATATTTACATATATGCTGCCTAGAAAAATATATATTTACATATATGCTGCCTAGAAAAATATATATTTACATACATGCTGCTTAGGAAAATATGTATTCAAACATTCAGACATATATAAGTTGTGTGGTCAGATATATAGAGAAATGTGTGCCTTAGACAGGAATAAATGTGCTCAAATCTATATGGAAAGCAAAGGTTGAAATATGTAATGCATTTAATTCTGTTTTACTAGAATAATAGTAGAAATAAACTCGCATATTATTGCTTGAAGCATAAGCTGCAGTGTGACTAGAAATTTGGCCTTGGCAGAGATCAGCCCGGCCTGGCTCATGTCTGTCAGTGAAAGATTATTTTGCAAAGTTAGAAAATAATGAATCTGTGTGCATGTGTATCTTTTCCTGCTTCCACCAGAAGAATAGCCTTGTGCGCACTATCAAAGATAATGTCCAGCTGGTGAACAAGAAAGAGACAAAGAGAAGCATTAAAGAAGACATGCACCCATTGTATTCGAACTAATCTAAGAACCTTGAATTGGCTACATCCTCGGAAGGACATTGTGACTGACCAGGTGCTTGCAAGGCTGTAATATTCTCATGGGAAAAAGATTTTTGAAAAACACCATCTCAGCACTTTTTCATAAGTTACTATGATGTAAAGACCCTGTCACTGACCACGTCAGTGAGGTGGGCAAAAGCTGATTGTAAAACATATAAAATGGCATATGTTGCACCAATAAAATCAGACAAAATTCTGTACAAGTTTGTGTATGGTTTTTTGCCTCCTAATGTACATTAGAGTATTTGCAAATTAGATACTTGAGTTTCCTGCATTACTGTTTGTTATTGACTGACATTGTTTTTAAATGCCAGATGATTTTTACAGTCTGACTTTAACAAATTTATTTAACATTTTGGTCCTAATCGTGCCGGAATTCCCTCAGTAAGCTGCAGGTCAGAGCATATAGGTGGCACCGAAACCTGCGCAGAAGAAGGAAAGACCTCCGACTGAATTGTCGTATCTAAAGAGGCTGTCCACTTGTCTGATCTGTGGCGAGCGGAAAACTGGATCCTAAAAAGAAGTATAGCAGTAAGCGGGAGGCTCGGGTAAGCAGAATTCCTCTCTTTGTTTTTGTTTTAGATCAGGGACCAGGTTACACTGTGCTATTGCTAAGGTTTGTGATAGCAGGGAGAGAGGTAGTCGAAGTATTGTATCTTGAGTCATAGATCAGGAAGTAAACAAAGCAAAGTAAAACAGTCATTCTAGACACTACTGTGGATACGGGGAATAAGATACCACATGGTACAAGAGAAAGGGTTACGTAACAGTTCTTTTTTTAGAGACATGGGAAATGAATGCACTAAAGGGTCACGTGACCCGCCCCTAACAGAAGACGCAAAGTATATGCAATTGCAAAGAGCAGATAATGTGAGACATTTTTCAAAATGGGTTAATAAGTACGACTTTGATGGTAAATTAGATAAAATATCATTAGTAAAACTTTTGAAACAGTTAAAATCTGACGCAGAAGGTCAGGCAAAAAAACGACGACAGTTGGGCGTTCCTCAAGCACATAGGTGGATTGAGGAAGTGAACCGAAGGGAACAGAAAAATAAAAATGCAAAAGCATTATTTTTAGACAAAGAGGATAATAATACAATAGTAGCATCGGTCCCTCCCCACCACCTCCTCCGATGCCTTACTTAGAATATGAAGCGGGAGGGCGGGCTGGACCCCCCCTCCACGTTATCCGGAGACAACAGGGGTATTAAGACAACCATTTGTGAGAGAACCTATCGGAACTAGATCCCGAACACGTCAAACATTTATAGATGTTCAACCAAGCGGAAATTCATTAGATGAGAGTGAGGAAATCTGTCCATTAATTGAAGTACCAAACCCACAGGCAGGACAGGAGGGCCAGGCCTCAACTCTCTTAGTGTATAGACCGTGGACACCGGAGGACATCCGGAAAGCTACAGAGGGAATTCCCCATCCAAAAATTAACTTTGAGAAATTTGTACAAGATTTACAGGGTATGAGATTGAGTTACCACCTAAATGGGGAAGAGGTAGAAAAAGTAGTTAGACAAATTTTGGGTCCGGACTGGCATATGATCTGTGGTGCCTGGAATGCCCGTGACGCGCAACTCAGGCCACTCCCACATAGTGACGCAGAACTAGATGCTAGATTAAAAGGTCTTACAGACCGCATTACTGAAAAATGGAAACCTAGGGCAGATTGGACTTGTATTAACCAATGCGTACAACAAGATAATGAAACAGTAGACGCATACTATGGTAGATTATTAGAATGCTTCAATAATCATAGTGGCATGACTATTCCTGAAAATCAAAAAAATGATAGCCCATATGAACAGCAGTTGAAGAATGCATTTTTGAAAGGTTGTATTGCCCCTATCAATAGCTTCGTCACGAAGCATATGATAGACCACCGAACAAGTAGGCTCCAGGCCTTGTTAGAGTATGCTAGGCATGCCGAAAAACATTTTAACAGTAAAAAGAAAAAGAAAACGCAGGTCTTCACAGCTGAAGACGGTGCGGAAGTTTTTGTAGTACAAACAGCCAAAAAGGGTAAGCGAAATGCTCAGGGTAACAAACGTTCTGACAGAAACTCAGAGTTTTATGAGGACAGGAAAAAAAGAGGTGAGTGCTTCAATTGCGGTAAGAAGGGACATTTAGCAAGGGATTGCAGGAGCAAGGCACCTGTGGAAAAAAAGGATAAGGATGATGAGGATTGACTAGATGGCAGTTATACTGCTCGGCAGTCATTAGGAGAGACTAATGAGCGGGGAAATAATGTAAATACCTTAGAAGAAACAAATGATATGCAACCGGATGTAGAAGTTGGGGAAAGTGAAGTTTTAGACTTGGCACTACTGAGCTTGGAGCTCTATTTAGCAGACACTAAACCGGAAGTTACACTTCTGGTGGAAGGGAGAGAAGTCAAGTTTTTATGTGATTCAGGAGCATCACGAACTTTGATACACCCTTCAAAGTTACCGGAACATTCTGAGTCACCCGATTATATATTAGTGAAAGCAGCAAACGGACAGCTGTACAGGGAGCCCCTTTCCCATGATATAGCAATAACTGACCCTGTCTCGGGTATAACCCAGAGAAGTAAAATAGTACTTTCTGCCAAATGCCCCATGAACTTATTAGGAAGAGATCTTATGCAACTTTTTGGCATAGCAGTAGTCCCTACCATGAATGGTATGGAGGCACAGAGACAAACTGATGCTTTTGTAGTACGATCGGAGGGTGAGGCCTATTATTGGTACAGCCAGGACCTGGTTACAACCGGTCCAGGGGCAGTGACCAAGGAACTGATGAATGTAGCCACCAGCAAGGTGCTTCCCCTCGATATTGATCAGCAACATTTGTTACATTGTACCCTATATTATTGTAGCACATCAGGACCTGATAAAGAATATGAACAAAAATTGTTCAGGAATCCCGCAAATAGACTAATACTACGGACTTTATATTGGGACACTGAGGGCAATAGTGTAGTGAGTTGTTCATTGCCTCAGGAATTCTTGGAATTGTACAAATCCAATAAACTACCGCATGTTAGCCTAACCAAAAACAGGAATGTTAGGTGGGTAGACTTGGGTGACAAAGTGACAAAATGGGAGAAACTAACTGACTTAGAGTTATCAGACTTAGGAGTACAGAAACAGAAACTAAATTGGTTAACGCAAGCGCGCCCAGCTGTACACTTACAACAGAGTGAAAACAGCTGATTGGCGTTCTTGATAGAAGAAGAAGAAAAAGCTCTGAGTAAAATACCAGATGTTCTTTGGTCAACAGGGAAATCGGATGTAGGGCTTATTCGAACAGCAGGGCCAGTAGTTATTACACCAAAATCGGCCTTTAGACCAAGAAAAAGACAATATCCTTTGAGCAAGGATGCAGAACAAGGAATCAAACCTATCATAATGGCATTACTTAAAAAAGGGATACTGGTAGAATCCTTGGATTCACCATGTAATACTCCTCTATTTCCTGTTAAAAAGGCAAACGGGGAATGGCGGATGGTACAAGATTTACAGGCTGTAAATGATGCGGTAATACCAAGGGCACCTACGGTGCCAGACCCACATACCTTGTTAAATGATTTGAAGCCGCAACAAAAATATTTCACCGTGGTAGATATTAGCAATGCGTTTTCCACAATACCTATCGACCCTGACAGCCAGCATTGGTTTGCATACACATTTCAGGGCAAAAGGTATCGTACACCCGACTACCACAGGGATATAGTGAAAGTCCAACAATATTCGCACAAGAGATGGCTAGCAACCTGGCGGGGTTTTCTCCACCAGGGGGCAGTCAAGTACTACTTTATGTAGATGATATCTTGCTTGCAGCTCCTACCCAGCAGCAATGTAGGGAAGACACAATAGCATTGTTGAAATTTTTGGCTGAGCAAGGGCATAAAGTGAATAAACATAAATTGCAACTTTGGAAAGAACAGGTTAAATACCTGGGATATGTGATATCCAAAGAAGGTAGAACATTAGATGAAGATAGGAAAACAGCAATCTTACAAGCACCTAGACCAACTACCAAAAAGGAAATGATGTCCTTCTTGGGAACGACTAATTTTTGTCGAAGTTGGATACCGAATTATGCTTTAGAAACGGCTCCATTGGCTGATTTAATATTTAAAACACCAATGGCAGCACAAGAAACACTACATTGGACACCAGAAGCAGAAGCAGCCTTTTGCAGACTAAAACAACTGATAGTTTCATCGTTAGTTTTAGGACTTCCGAATTACCATAAGAGATTTTTCCAGACTGTAGATTGTAGGCGGGGATATATGACGTCAGTACTGACGCAACAACATGGCGGTAAGCAACGCCCCATAGCTTACTATTCATCACAGTTAGATCCGGTGGCACGATCATTACCACCCTGTGTACAAGCAGTTGTTGCAGCAGCTATGGCAGTGCAAGCTTCGGCCTCAGTGGTATTGTTTCATCCTCTCACGTTGAGAGTACCTCATGCAGTTGCGATAATTTTACTGCAAGAAAAAATAGCATTTTTGTCCCCTGCCAGACATCTTTCTTGTATGACCATACTATTGAGTCAACCTCATATGACAATTGAACGATGCACGACATTAAACCCATCGACATTACTTCCGATTCCTGTAGATGGCACACCACACAGTTGCCTACAGGAAATGGAACAAATAACCACACCCAGACAAGATCTTACTGATGTGCCTTTAGCTGATGCAGAAGTGACATTTTATGTGGATGGATCCTGTAGACGAGGTCCAACAGGGAAGAACCTAGTGGGTTATGCAGTAGTGACTGATGACGAAATCATAGAAGCACAACCCCTGCAACATAATCTGTCAGCTCAAGCAGCAGAATTAATAGCTTTGACACGTGCTTGCACTCTAGCGAAAGACAAATGTGTTAATATATATACTGACAGTCAGTATGCTTTCTCTACAGTGCATGTCTTTGCGCAACAGTGGAAGAACAGGGGAATGATAACATCTACTGGAAAACCAATTAATCATGCACAATTGATTTTGAACCTGTTAGATTCTATTCAGTTACCCACTAGAATAGCTATCTGTAAATGTGCAGCCCATACCAAACAACAAGATAGAATTTCAAAAGGGAATGCTCGGGCTGATGCAGCTGCAAAGCAAGCTGCCTCAGACCTAGAAACTGTGTTTTTAAATGAAGAACTACAACCTTCTGAGACTCTAGATTTAGAAATGTTAAAAACAATGCAGACATTAGCTACAAAAGCAGAAAAACAAAAGTGGATAAAACGAGGAGCAATCCTTGAAGAGGGACTGTACATCTCCAAAGAAGAAAAGCCAATATTGCCATCTAATTTATTTAGATATGCAGCTTTGTTGAGTCATGGGCGGAGCCATGTCTCAACAGGGGGGATGGTACAGTTAGTTAACAAGACATTCCAAACATACAGTTCTGAATTATGCACAAAAATTTTGTGCAACATGTCATATTTGTAGCAAACATCATGCACAGGGAGCATTTAAACCAAAGCGAGGGAGCTTTCCGACACCACCCTATCCCTTCCATACTATTTGTATGGATTTCATAGAACTGAATAAATGTGAAGGGAAAAAATACTGTTTAGTGATCATAGATATGTTTTCAAAATGGGTAGAAGCTTTTCCAACCAGGAATCCGGATGCAGCAACAGTAGCAAAAGCCTTAGTAAAAGAAATCATTCCTAGATTTGGCATACCGGAAAGAATTTATAGTGACAATGGAACACATTTCGTAAACCAGACAATACATCAGCTTGGGAGATTTTTTGGGATTTCTTTGAAAAACCATTGTGCTTATCACCCTCAGTCAGCAGGACTGGTGGAAAGGTACAATGGAATTCTGAAAAATAAGTTGAGAAAATTGATGAGTGAGACTCAAATGACTTGGATTTGCTGTCTGCCTTTAGCACTGCTGAGCATGAGAACTGTTCCAAATGTAAGGGGCTTGACCCCTTTTGAGATAGTGTTTGGAAGAGCATATTGTGTGCCACAATGGAAGTCCCTCATGCCTGCAGAGCTGGAGGCCGATGGCTCATTAGCTAGTTATATGAAGAAATTGTTAACAAATAAGACTGTTTTGCAGTTGAACTCTTTTTCAGACAAACAAGAAGCAAAACCGGAGGCCGTGCTGACCCCGGGGTCCTGGATCTGGCTGAAAATCATCAAAAGAAAGAACTGGGTGAGTCCAAAGTGGGAAGGCCCGTACCAGGTACTATTGGCAACACCTACTGCAGTAAAAATTGCTGAAAGATCATCTTGGGTTCATTTGACGCACTGTAAACCACTCAAAGAATTTAAGTTGGACAAACACCTTTTAACTGACATACCACAGATACAGGATGGCCAGAGGCAGAGTGAATAAAAATGCGAAACAACCCCAAAGACATTGGTTCACTGGCCTACTGATCATACACTTATTAACCATGTTTGTAGTGACCTTTTTGTTATGGTTTGTCGTGCATATAACTACAGAAGTGAAATTGATAAAACGTGATGATGGACTGGCTATAGACTGGCACCCGAACTTCAACACATACCTGGCTATGAAACGAGTCTATGTAGAGACTATGAATGTTTCAAATTGCTGGGTTTGTACTGCAATACCTACAGCATATGGAGGACTTTTAATGTCTGCTGTCCCCCTGGGGATAAATGAAACTTGGGAAAACCTATTATTTGACACGGGTACTGTGAGATCACAAGACAAAGTGGCATTATATTTACCCGTTACTCAGAAAGGAATTGTTTGCTTTGTTAAAAATGATACACTCCAGGTTGGTTGGAGTAACTGTAACATAACTGTGTCTTACAAATGTTATATAAAACCTGTAGACCAAGGTACTAGTTGTATACGAACTATGGTTCGTATTTAAGCTTGATGAAAACAACATTGAGAGATGTGCAAAAAACTCCTGAAATATATAGACAATTATCTGTTATAGATAAAAAAATGTTTCATTCAGGGTTAACCCGCATCAGTACTAAAGTAGAAAACTGTTATTTTGTTTGTGGGAAAAAGGCCTATAAATGGTTACCTGAGAATTGGTCCGGCAGTTGTTTTTTGGGTTACCTGGTTCCAGCCATAAGACATACTGCAGAATTGCCCTTGGGTAAAATACGCAATGTGAGAAATGTAGCTCAGCAAGCCGAAAATACAGTCAGAAAACCTGCTAATCCAGTGGGTAAGATTGAAGCAAGCTGGAAGGATCATTCGGCTGTGAAGGACAAAGAAAAATTGACTCATATGGACTTGAGTGACAGTGTTATATCCTGGGCTGGGATATTCCCAGCCTACGGAGCAGTCAAATCGATTTGGGAACTGAGGAAATTGTCAAAACTCCTCGAAGTAATGAGCAATGCGACTTTTTCCGCTCTTGAACTTGTGACTGATGAAATGAATGCAATGAGAACAGTCGTATTACAGAACCGAATGGCTCGACTTCACCCTAGCGGCGAGAGGTGGTGCGTGGCGCTTATCAAAGAAGAATGCTGTGCGTACATTCCAGACAACCAACATGAAATCAATGATCACCTGGAGGTAATACAGCAGGTGTCAGCAATGGCAGAACCAGGCCCAAACCCACTGACGAACTTTTTCCAGAATCTATTTGGGGGGTGGGGGTCGGTCCTTATGAATATTCTGATAGCAATTTGTGTAGTACTGCTCATAATTGGAGCATGTGTCTGCTGCGGCATACCCTGTGTGAAAAAATTAGTTAAAGACTTAGTTGACATATCAGTAACTGAAACTATGTACCAGGACATGGAATTGAATTTGTTGATACCAGGTGAAAGCCTATCTGAAATATAAAACAAATGACTTACTTAGCTGAAAATCCTTGAAAGGAAAAGGCTAAGAAATGAAATGATACTGTTTATGTTTCAAATAGAATGAAATGCATTAACAGGAGGGAGAATGTTAGAAAAATATATATTTACATATATGCTGCCTAGAAAAATATATATTTACATATATGCTGCCTAGAAAAATATATATTTACATACATGCTGCTTAGGAAAATATGTATTCAAACATTCAGACATATATAAGTTGTGTGGTCAGATATATAGAGAAATGTGTGCCTTAGACAGGAATAAATGTGCTCAAATCTATATGGAAAGCAAAGGTTGAAATATGTAATGCATTTAATTCTGTTTTACTAGAATAATAGTAGAAATAAACTCGCATATTATTGCTTGAAGCATAAGCTGTAGTGTGACTAGAAATTTGGCCTTGGCAGAGATCAGCCCGGCCTGGCTCATGTCTGTCAGTGAAAGATTATTTTGCAAAGTTAGAAAATAATGAATCTGTGTGCATGTGTATCTTTTCCTGCTTCCACCAGAAGAATAGCCTTGTGCGCACTATCAAAGATAATGTCCAGCTGGTGAACAAGAAAGAGACAAAGAGAAGCATTAAAGAAGACATGCACCCATTGTATTCGAACTAATCTAAGAACCTTGAATTGGCTACATCCTCGGAAGGACATTGTGACTGACCAGGTGCTTGCAAGGCTGTAATATTCTCATGGGAAAAAGATTTTTGAAAAACACCATCTCAGCACTTTTTCATAAGTTACTATGATGTAAAGACCCTGTCACTGACCACGTCAGTGAGGTGGGCAAAAGCTGATTGTAAAACATATAAAATGGCATATGTTGCACCAATAAAATCAGACAAAATTCTGTACAAGTTTGTGTATGGTTTTTTGCCTCCTAATGTACATTAGAGTATTTGCAAATTAGATACTTGAGTTTCCTGCATTACTGTTTGTTATTGACTGACATTGTTTTTAAATGCCAGATGATTTTTACAGTCTGACTTTAACAAATTTATTTAACATTAACCCATCAGAGTTACTGACTTTTCAAAACCCTTTGGCTATCTTGCCATAAGACAGAGGTTCGCATGATTTGTGTAATCACCGAATAGATAAATCAGATGAAATCCAGATAAATAAATACCTTATTGTGCTCTGTGGGGAATGGACTATAGGCCATATACTGTTCCTTTTCAAAATATCTATCCATAGAAAAGAAAGTCAAAGTTCAGATTATGCAGCACTAAATTTGAGCTTAGAGGCAGCTCTGCAGACAATACAACTTCTGATATAAAGCTAAACAAATGCTGCTATAATAAAGCAGAGCTCCAGTACTGTGGGTACAGCATAGGTACTACAGGAATACGATAAAATGTCAGCAAGGTTAGAGTAATAGCCAACTTGTAAAACCTGTCATATGCAGATGATTTAAGGTAAGCCCCCAAAGCAAAATTAGATACTTGGTGAAGTTTGTACCAGACTTGTTGGCTGTACTTCATCCTGGAGCAGACTCATTAAAGAAAAATATACTCTGCTCATGGGGACATGCCCAGGTATAAGTATATTCAGCAAAGTAATGGAAATGCTAACAAGTGCTACTGTACTAGCATGCTATGATGTCACTAAAGCAACAATAGTGATTACAGATGCTAGCAGCTATGGTGTAGGTGCAGCTTCACTCCAAATGGATAAACAGGTGATACATCCTAGTCCCTGTTGCTCTAGAAAGCTAATTGATGCTGAACATAGTTATTTACAAATCAAAAGAGTGCCTCATATGTGTATCCTCATGTAAAAAAAGTTCCAGATACATATTAGGGCCTGAGAGTTTTGAACTCCAGACTGAACACAAACCATTGATTCTACTTTTATTCATAGTACTTAGACAAAGTGCATCTGTGATGGCAAAGAATGTTAATGAAATGAAAGCAATCCATGTGTCTGGAAAACAACTAGTTATTGCAGATGTATTATCCAGAAATCCTGTACGTGACCAACCATTACCTGATGTCAAAGACGACATTACCACCTATGTTCAGGGTATAATAATGACATGGCAAGTCACTACTAAGAAACTGAACAAGCCTAAGCAAGCTCCCAAAACTGAACAAGACTTACAAGCTGTTATCTAATGTGCAAAACAGATGGCCAAATCATTAGACACAAACCAAACAGTTCATATATCACTACACTCTGTACAGTACTTAGAGCATGGGCGCCTGTTGTATAAGGACAAAGTCACAGTAACCTTATAAACATAGCCAGCTAGCCAGCTTTAGGTACCAGCGAACCCTGAGGTAGCTGGGGGCCCCCAACCACAACAAGTTATTTTATTAGGATATTTTATAACATGTTTGTCAAGTCAACAAAAGTTAGTACAGCAGTCCTGTGTACCTAATTAACCAAATGGTTAATAATAACTCTCATTTATATCTCCTTTAAAATTCAAATATCTCAATGGTTATAATGACTGCATTTCTCAAGTAACAGGCTTCAAAATTTCATAAAATAGTTTTACCACTGACATAGTGCCCTTTATGTAGCTAATCCTGCTGATGGCCTTTCTCAGCACTAAAGCTATCACTGTAATTGGCTTTAGTAACCTATAATACCCATGACTGCAGGGCACCCCCTTCCCTAGTCATTCTTGACTGTGTTGGGGCCCCACATAGGCTACTGCTGGTTGGAGAAAAATGAGGAGAAAAAAAAGATTATTAATTTTCTGATTAGACTCTCTAATCAAAACAGGTCTGTGATATGATCCTGTTAGGATAAAGCCAGTAATCAGTAAATGAAAATAAGCAAGATGATAGCTAGAGGTCAACAGCCCAGAGTAATCAATCCACATGATTACCTTGGGTTTTAAGAAGAACTGCTGCTTCCTATCTTTGTGGATATTATTCACTTTTAGGGAGTTTTATAAATGTAGGCAGAACACCAGATATTATAACTCTCAACTTATTTGAACATGAATTCAGGGTAAAGACAAAAATAACAGCAAAATAAATGTTCAGTGTGTGTTTGTGTGTGTGTGTGTGTGTGTGTGTGTGTGTGTGTGTGTGTGTGTATGTGTGCGTGCGTGCGTGTGTGTGTGTGTGTGTGTGTGTGTGTGTGTGTGTGTGTGTGTGTGTGTGTGTGTGTGTGCGTGCGTGCGTGTGTGTGTGTGTGTGTGTGTGTGTGTGTGTGTGTGTGTGTGTGTGTGTGTTGCAGTATAAGAGCAACTAATTGGCTATGATTCCTCGGAGGTGTGCAAAGAAAGTTACTATAGCTTGTGTAGGGGTGGTGTACTGTTTATGAACAACAAAATGGAATGCAATACTGTAATCATTATTTATTTATTTTTTTTACTTTCCTCACAGCCAGATATCAGGCATGTATACAGGTGTCTGCCTTTAGGGGGTAGAGTTGAGGAGTAAGGAGGCATGCTATGTATATGTATGACAGCAGTCACCTGAAATGCATGACTGTGGCCATCTAAACCTCTGCTTTCATCCCAATCTAACACCATACGGATGCACAGGTAATGACTGAATTTTGGGGGGGGTTGTGGAGGCAGAAAGTATTCCCAGGTAGTATCTCTGTATCCTCATAATTGTATTATTATATTGTCAGCTTTGAACAATAAGCATTGGACACAACTTATGTCTTCCGTGAAATCCTGATGTTTTTAGTTCAGGCTAGCCATTGGATTAAAAGGTTGGGAAAATGCTCTAAAATGCATCTCAGACATCTATAATCATATGGCTTCTGAGAGGCCCTGCCAATCTATTGAAAGGATGCAAATAAAACTAAAGTTGAACAGCAAAACTGAATCTCATTCACTCCAATGGAGCTCAGGAAGTTTGCACTGTAACTTCCAATGGGTTGCTAAGTCTTTTCACAGAATCAAATTATGTCCTCACATTTCAAACAAATGCTCATATCTCAGGAACCATAAGTATTACTAAAGAAGTATAAATGGCAAACTCTTCAGCACAAACTATTTTTATAGTGGTAGTATTCTTTAGGTTTTTAGATCTTAAACTGAATTTTATAAGTCATAGTAAACATAGTAACTATTATTACATTTGTAACATTTTATAAAAAATGTACAATAGCTCAGCAATTACTCAAGCTACACGCATATGGTCAGCCGCATTTTATTCATCTAGCTGAGACCTTTAATGTGAGGCTAAGGAGTTCTGTCTGTGTTACCTGGTTGTTGAGATATTTAGAAAAATGTGAACATTTTATCTATATAAATTAGTGTCATAAAAACAACAATTACTATATATTTACCTGCACTATACAGAGGTAAAATATTAATGTAGTTAAGTTTGCTATTATGTAAACTTTAAGATGAAATCTTTTAAAACCTTGTACATGGCATGGTTTTGGAATTATTGATCAAAATATGAACAAGCAATATTTGATGCCTAGAGGTGTCAGTAGGAGTTAACTGCAGATGCACTTGAAGGCATCACTCGGATGTAATGAGTTAATTATAATTTCTGTTCAAGCCATCACTGAATAAAAAGGTTATGTAAAAAGAAAAAAAAACTTTAAAATGCACTTCAGAGTATATAGAAAGTCATGGCTTCTTGAAAAAGTTGAAGAGTAAGGCAAAATGTGAGAAAAGGAAAAAAATGTAATGTGCATTGTGATGTCCCCATGCTGGGCCAGTAATCAAGTAACCTGAATCCCCACCACTGACACTGGAGAGGGATGTGTACTTGAAATACAAATGGATACACTCAGTATTTCCAGATGCAGCCCGCTCTGCATCAAGCAAAATTTCCCTTAAGAGCACACAGGGAACACACTCAGCCCAGGGTCTGGATTTCTCTATATCCATCTCCCTCCAGGTCCCCAGTAAGACTTCCCACTGGTACAGCTGTAGGATTAGGTCCTCAGCCAAGTGTCCAAGCCAAGTCTTCCAGCACCCTCTCTGTAAACCCAGTGGTTCATGTCCTTGCCCCAGGTAGTGGACACACACACACACACAAACACTGAGAGTTGATTCTTCACACACACACACACACACACACACACACACACACACACACACACACACACACACACACGCACACGCACACACCTGAGAAAGGCTGGCACAGATTTACCTGCTGTCTCCCCTTCTGTCAAGAGTATAAGGTAGTTATCATCACCACCAGACACAATCAGCTACTCTAAGGCCCCTTAACAAAGGATATCCAATCATACTGTGTAATATTAATACTAATACAAACGATAGTAGTTGATCAAGATGGCTAGGCCTTCTAGAGTGGCCGACACAGTGTCACCAAATAAATATAAGCACTCTCAAAGATTAAATGCTTTCTACAAGAGCCAGCCACAATAAAAGTTGAAATATATTTAATAATAAATAATAAAAGAACAAGAAAATACTAGATATATATTCACAGTAAACCATAAAGTTCAAATCACAAGAAATATTAAAAATAACATTGATGGACAGTCTCATACAAATAAAGAAAAACAATATCTAAACTGAGCTTCACTATATTCCTGACTGAATCTAGTTAGTCACTATTCCCTAATATCTTACTTGATAGAGCAAGGCACAATGAAATATATGAGCAGTCTTTCTAGTCAGGATCTCCAAAACAGAATACCCCCCCCCCCCCGAGATTACTCCCTGTAAAATATAATATTCAAGATGCCTTGCAGAATTACCTCATCTGGTCACCTGACTCTAGATTCTCACAGCACCCCCTTTTGAAATTGAGCCAGGATTTTAACATAGATGGCTACAATACACATCTACATCTTTATGGTCGTGCCTGGGGCTTCCTCTCTTTTTACTGAGCTAATGAACAAAGGCTTCTTCCAGATCCATCATCTATGATCCTATTCAGCACTGTAGGGTGACATTTTAATGGTTCAACAGCTCATTTACACTGTCTTTATTTTTCTTAAAGTAAGCTAGCTAGTTAACTTTTGCTGCCCCAGTGTCCTCTATTAAAACATATACATTTAATCCAGTTAGAATAATACATTTACATTTATTTTCATTCCAGCAGGTTTCACTGTTGATATACTTTAAGACAAGTAAAAGTCCAAAAAGCAAAGGTATGGCTCCAAAGTTCAAAGTTCCAAAGTTCAAAATCTATTAAAATATGAATCCAAAATCCAAGAAGTAGATGTCAGCTCAGCTTTATTCACACAAGCTCTTTCACACATAGCTTCGTCAGGTGCATAATACATGCTGATTAGAACCACTATTTATACTAACAATCAATCATGTGACAAAACCTAAATACAAATATTTAAGTGAACATACAGTTAAATATCATAAAAAAATTTTATATAATACATTAAACAATATTACATGCTCTTATATATATATAAAACAAACAAATATAAAATAATTATATATTGTTAAAATAATTATAATTACTTCCTCAAAGACCTTTTCTGTAATGTTGGTTTAATAGGAACATGGTCATTTAGACCATGCCCACAGTTGGCCCTTAATCTAATAATCCAGCCTGCTTCTAACTCTTCAGTTCTATGTCTTACATTACCCCTTCTCACAGTCTCAAAAGATTTAGCTAGTACTGAGAACATAAAAACATGTTTTATATCTGTTTGCATAACATGCTTGGCAAGTGCATTAATACCATTCATTCTCTTAATGTTATACAAATGCTCTCTCATCCTCTCTCTAAGACTGCGGTCAGTCTTACCTACATAATATTTATTACATAGGGTACAGACTGCAAGATATACAACATGCATGGTGCCACAATCAGCACTAGTAGTAAGTTTATAAAATTCACCTGTATCTGGATGTTTAAATTCAGAAGCTGTGGACACATAACTACAATAATTGCATGCCCCACATGGTTTAGTGCCCGAATTATTGATTAAATGTTCATTCTGGGATTTATGACATAACCTAGACTTCAATGATTTCATATACTTAAAAGAAAATTGAGGTTTTGTACCAACCAAAGCCTTAATGTTGTCATCTGTCATAAGAATGCCCCAATGTTTATTTATAATTTCTGTATACAATTTTACATCTCTAGTATAATGCATAGACATTCTAAGTCGATTATCAAAGGTTTTATTCTTTTTACTAGAATGCTCAGAAAAATAGGGTTTAGCTACGGTGGATCTTACAGCATCTATGGCTGCAGAATTCTTCCTCACCAACCCCTGTTCATAACCCCTAGCAACCAAATCCAACCCAATTTTAGTTTTATGATGCTCATAATCTTCGTCCCTCACATTGAGTCTTGATGCCCTAAAAAATTGATTTTTAACAACATTGTCAAAAACAAAATTAGGATGCATGCTACCCCTACTAATTAACTGATTGACATGACATTCCTTCTTGTACAATCTACTAATTAAGCCACCTTTTTCATCCTTACATATGTATACATCTAAAAACTGTATACCTTCCGTAAATAATTCAAAGTAAATTTCAAAAAGTCAGAGAGAGTTTTCCCTTCCTGCTCACATCGGGTGAGAGTGTCTTTTACTTTGGGTCCAAAGAGTGAGGAACCGGCAAAAGGGGCATTAGTAAAAGTAGACTCAAAGGGCTCTACAAAATTGCACAAGCACCTCCAGGAGTGTTTCCTAAGGGAAACTCCAGAACCTGCTACCCTTCTCACTCCATCGGCAGTGTAGGAGATCAGCCTCATGGTGGAGTTGACAATGGAATTTAAGGTGGATAGCTGGGTGGAGACCTTCTCATTCACCCCCGCAGCAAATGTACCTTGTAGAGTATCTCCTAGTTCTTTCAGGAGATCTCTCTGTAGCCTTGTGAAATGAGTGAGGTAGTTCAGCAATTAAAGAGTAAAGGTCGCTGACAAATAGACACACTTCCCGTATCTGTCCATCATTTGAGAATCTTTGTTCAGAAGATGGACAGATGAGGATGTCTCTGAAAGTTCCTTCTTGGTGGTTGCTGCCACCACCATAGCATCTACAGGTACCCCCTAAGTGAGGAAATCCTTTCCGGAAGGATCTGATAAGAATTTGTTTGGCATCCGAGGGACTGATTCCATTGTGTCAGGTGACTCCCACACCTTTCGACTGACCAAGTCTATTAGCTCTTCGAAAGGTAGAGTCACCCAGGAGGCTGAAGGTTGAGATACAAAAGCCTTCAGGTACACTGACTCCTCAACAAAAGGGGTGTTGGCCTGCCAGCTACCTCTCTGCTTCAAGATCTCTAGAATATCTGCAAATGAGATATCATCAGAGGACGACTGTGGGGACCTTTCTGACTCCTCAAGGTCAGTGTTTGAAGTGACAGACTCATCTGGAGAGTCTATGTGCTTCCTTTTGCAAGTTCTCTTCCAAGGGGGCTCCTCAGAAGGGTATTATGGGGAGGCTTCAGAAGAGAGGGGTTTGCCCAATGGGGGAATCCTGAGACTCTGGATCTCTGTTGTCCTTTGGAATGTGTGGTGCTGAGACAGTAGCCGGTGCCTTAGGGGGATGAGTGCTGGTATCCTTATGTGGAGGGGCAGACAGCACACTCCTCATCAGCTCAAAGCCAGATCTCACCAGCCCCAAAGACTCCCTCAACTTTGAGGAGACAGAGAAAGCCACCGGGCCCAGCAATATCGGACCCGAGGCCAATGTAGGGGCCGAGCAAACCCGGGCCAATGCTTCAATGGGTAGGCTCGGCATCGAAGAAGATCAGGGCAAAGAATCCCCCTCAGAGCCGACCAGAGAACCCTGGCTCCCAGACTCTCTGGATGGCGCCGAGAGTGTTGGAGCAGAAGTCGGCTCCGTGATCATGGAAGGGGGTCTCTAGGAATCAACATATCCACAGTAAGTGATACCAAGCTCTCCACCTCTGAAGGCCCAACTTGGATCAGAGGAAGAACAACAGTGGGTACAATGGGTATAGTAGGCTCCGTGACCAAATGGGTTGGAGCTGAAAATAATTTGGTTAGTGCCAGCGACTTCAAGTGTCTGTGCACCACCTATTCCACGTCATTGTCAGATAAGCTCCTGGTGGACCTGAAGGATAGGGATAGAGAACGAGACCTGTGCAAAATGGGAGATCTCAGGGTAGGGGAAACTGGTGAAATATCCGTAGACTGGGTGAGAAGAGGTATCTTGTGGCTTCAAAGACTTTAGAGCTGAAGAACCAGGCTTGTCAATCAACATAACCTCCAATGGCTCCAAGGATTGTGGAACCGAGGAGGTAGAAGCCTTAGAAATTTTAGGTAACTTGACTGGAGACTCTGAATGAGCCAATGGAGCAGGTGATTGGCTCTTTTGAGGTTTGTCCTTTTTTGAAGAAGGAGAAGAAGAAAAGGAAGAAGAACTCTGGATAGCTTCCTCAAAAGTTGGCTTTACAAACCCCTTAAGGATCAGTTTGTTTCTTCTTTCTTGTAAAACCCTGGCACTGAAGGAATGATAGAATGTACAATCCTCTTGCAAATGAATAGCTCCAAGGCAATAAACACATATGACATGACCATCAGTGATAGACATCCTTTGTGAACACCTCTGGCATTTTCTGAAGCCCAAAGGCATATATTCCCTCTCCTTTGGGTCTTTGGACATGATTATGACAAGAGACCACAATGTAACAACAAAAAATTCTCATTACTAAAACTACTAATATATAACTAACTACAGGAAAACACTGAGGAGACAGATAAACAAGGGACGATAATGGGGCCTCGAACTAAAATAGCCCTAAATCCCAGAAAACAGCACACCAACTACAAGCCCTCTAAGTAAAATGGACAAAGAGCTCTCTAACTTAAACGAGCTACTATTAAGCTATACGACAAGACACAACAACAACCATTACAAGGGATACAGCAAGGCCTACAAAACAACAGCCAAAGGCAACACCAAAGGGAATAATAGCTATAAAAATCTAAGATATACTAGTACAAAGGCTAACTAAGTAACTACAAAGCAAGAAGAAAACATCCACTATAATACAGGAAGAGATTAACGGTCTAATAAAAGTAATAAGTAGAAAAAATGTCCACAACTTAGCCACGGCCAAGAAGAGCACATCCAACCTTGTAAAGCAACAAATGAGATCTAGGGAGTTACGCCATTGCATTATGGGATACCTACTTGCCATGAGCCAAGTTTGAGTCTTTCAGCTGTGTATTCATTCAAGTTGGAGCTGAGGATTGCCTCTGAACCCATCACTGTAAGAATGAAGGTGAGATAGTACAAGATAACATCTATATGTATCCAGCCATCCTTAACCCCTTTTCCCATTTTTGCACATGGGATCAGGGTGTCACTTCAATAGTGACAACCATCTAGAGCCAAGGTTTACACCATTGGGTGGCTAGCCCTGCTGCATAGTAAAGCAATTTGACTGTTTTATGTGATAAAGATGCCAAAATAAACAATTATGTTTTTCTTTTTAAGTTTTAAGAAATGTAGGCATTATGATGTAAAAAGGCTGAACAAAAGCATGGTTAAGTTAATAGGTTGCAATCTTGGGCTGCTGGGGTTGGGGATGAGATGTAAAAGTGCACTGCTTATAAAATATGTAGAGCTGAGATATTTGTGTGTGTGTGTGTGTGTGTGTGTGTGTGTGTGTGTGTGTGTGTGTGTGTGTTTGTGTTTGTAGACTGCTAGGCTTTGGAGAAATGAGATCACTATGAATGTAATGAATAGTTTTCCTTTAGCAAATAAATGTTCAGTGTGAATTGGGAAGTTTTCAGGTGAGACCAGCTATACATTCTGTTCTTATATTTCCATGGAAACAAGCTGAATACAGGTGAAGGCAATAAATCTCAAGGGGTCTGGATATTGTCTGCTGAGAGACAGTAAAATTAAAAAGTACAAGGGCAAGCAGCTTAGTTAAAAAATTATGAAATATTTGGGATAGAACACGTGAATTCAGTAGGAACTCTGAGAGAATTGACTAGACAGCAATTATATTTCACAGAAACGTGCATTTAATTGAAAGCTTCAACACACATGCAATAACTATTTTAGATCATGCAACAATAACAATGAAGATAAAAATGCAAGGTAATGAAGTACAAATGAGACATTGGTGCTTCCCCATCTACCTGTTAAAAAGAGAGGAATTTAAGGAATGGGAAGTGGAAATTATTCAAGAGTTATTAGGGAAGACAGATATTTCTTCAGAAGTTATAGCTAGTGAGTGGGAATAGAATGAAAACAGAGTTTAAAAGCAGAGTGGAAATAAATGAAACAAGATACAGTTAAGAAGTAACAAGAATTATTTAGAGGGACGAACAAAAGTTAAAGTATTGCAGAATAAGAGGAATCTCACAGAACAAGAAGAACTGATGAGTGCTAAAGAGGAAATGAGGGAGTATCTGAATAATATGTATGAGTTTAGAAAGATTGCTGTTAGGCAACTGTTTGTGATAATAACCCCAGAACACAAAATCTTTTAGCACAGCAACTTAGGCAACAGAATGTAGAAAGGTTTGCTGCCAAATGTTGCGAGCCTACAATCAGAAAAATAAAAAGAGATCATGTAGAGGTATTAGAGATATTTCAGAATTTTTATGAACATTGGTATAAAGCAGAGAAATATGGAAATTAAGAAAAAAAACACAAATATTTACGAATGATATAAGTACACCAAAGTTAGAGGTAGAAGAAACTCAGCAATTAATAGTTAAGATAGAAGGAGATGAATTAAAAACAGTGCAGTATAATCAATCTTCAGGAAAGTCTCCAGGAATAGATGATATTCCTGTGGAAGTTTGGAAGCTAGGAGGAAAGAAAGTGATAAAAATTTGGAAGGCTTTGTTTAACAGTAGTTTAAAAAGAAGGGAACTACTTGACATCCTTGAAGAAAGTTATGGTGGCTACAATACCTAAAGACAATTAAGACATATCAGACCCAGCTTCATATAAGCCTATTTCAATTTTGAACCATGATTATCAAGTGTAAAGTGTTTATATCCATAACAGATAAAAGAATGGCAAAGATGCTGCCAGAATTGATATATATGGATCAATGTGGTTTAGTGGCAGTGAGGCAACATTTGACAATATTAATAGAACAATAATGATCCAGAGAGAAGCAGAATGTAAGAAATGCCGTTGGTGGGTCTTGATGCAGAGAAAGCATTTGACAGAGTTAGCTGGGATTTTATGACTAGGGGAAGGAAGCATTTGCATTCCGTATATAATCATAAGGTTAATTAGGAGGATAAATGAGGGATCAGAGGCAAACATTATAGTAGGAGAGTTCTTCTGTGATAAATTGTGTCTGAACAGAAGAAACAAGCAGAGTGTCTTCCTTCCCCTTTATTTTCATTATATTTAAAGCCACTGGCAAATAAAATAAGTGACTCAGAAATTCAAGGATATAAATTGGCATTTTAATCTAGAAAATATGGCTTTATTTGCAGACAATATTATTCTGTACCTGATAAAACCAGAAAAGGACATCTTATTGTCATGGAACATTCTGAGATAATGTCAGTTCTTTTCAGGAGATAAAAGTAATGAAGATAAAACAAAGGCTATAGCTGCAAACAATATACCTATACATTAATTGGTTCAGCAGTACCCATATTTATGGGGACACAATAAAGAAACGTATATAACAGTATGAGTTAAAATGGATTTTGTTTTGGCAGCTAAGAATATGTGGAAAGATACTAAACAAAAGATAATGCAAAAACTGAGCAACTGGAAGCTCTTGTTTATGAATATGGATAGTAAGATACAAGCAATGAAAATGTTTAAGTCTAGTTTTACATACAAGTCAGGTGCATTTTTAGCAACCAGAGGTAAAGTTGTGGATAGTACTTAATAAACAGTTGAAGGATTTTATCTGGAAGGTGAAGAGGGCAACGTTTATGTGGGTTTGGTTGTACCTTCCAATATAACAAGGTAGTTTAGGATTACCTGGTTTGAAGGAATATTTTATTGCTATAAAGTTAAAGCTCTTATACATAACACAAGCAGAAACTTATAATTAAAAGTGGAAAGGATTGATGAAGATTAGATGGGGAGATTTAAGAAATAAGAAGAGTGTGGGATTTTGGATGCTGATCTTTAAGGAGAATAACAACAACCATTCAGAAAATTATATTCATAAAGTAGCAGAAAGCATTATAAGAACTAAGTCAATGCAACAGCGGAGAAAGGAGATTCTGCAAATATGGATGACTGCAGTCAGGGGTACAGAGAATAGACAAGAGGGTGCTGGAATTTACTGGAGAATACTGGTAAAGGAGCCAAGGTATTGAGAGAAAATAACTACAAATGGAAAGATAAAAGAACGGGAAGATACCAGTAAGATATTTTGGACTACAGGCTAGAGACTGCCTTCCCTATCAGGGATTGATATCAGAGTATTGGCAAAGAGAAAGGGATAGGGAAATCCCAAGTGAAAGGCCTTCTCGGGAAGAGTTTTTAATGGAATTTAGAACAGAAACTGCTAGTAAAAAGAGATAACTTGTATTACACAATAACTATAGAAATCAATCAGAGGAGATTAGTAAAGGCTGGGTACAACTAAAGAAATATATATATATATATATATATATATATATATATATATATTTTTTTTTTTTTTTTTTTTTTTTTTTTTTTAAATCTGGGATACAGGATCTGAATTGCCTAGACACAGGAAGTCCTTGTTTAATTATGGTAGCTACCAAAAAATATTCTACTCAGTTTATGGTTTTGTTTTATAAAGCAAGCATTGCATTGTGATTACATGTATACAGTTTTACAGGTAAGTGCTTTCATGACAAAATTTGCTTCATCAGACAGAATTTTATTGTCGTAAAATCACTTACCATATTAAATATTATTTTACTAGCTCCAGTGTGCTTCCAGTTTTCATATTTATCTTATTTCATATCTTCTACATACATAATTCAATAAAGTGATAAAAGTATAATGTGTTCAGCACTTATTGACAAATGTTTACCACATATTTTTAATGAAGGTATAATCATACTATAGAAGTAAATATTCTGCTCAGTTTATGATTTTGTTTTATAATGCAAGCATTGCATTGTGATTACATGTATACAGTTTTGTCTTTAGTCATAGTCATCCAGACAGTACATATCTCCTTATAAGGAAAACATATAAGATATTGTCATATATTCTTAATGTCAGCCACTACTCTGGATTATATTTTTCAGCTCAAAGTGTTGTATATTTCTGTTTTAGTAAATTATTGATGAATGATGCTACTGTCTTAGAAAGTTTTCTGTGATGCCTTGTCAGCAGAGTACATTTAGCCATGTAATTAAGACTATTAAGTCATCTGATCTTATTGGAAATGTACTTAGATTGACTTTTAACTCCATGAATGAGACTCTATGAAAGCTTGAGACATTGGCAATGAAAAAGTACTTTAAATGGCTTAAATGCTGAAATAAAAATTACATGTTTTAAAAGTTGAGATAAAGTAGTGTTAAATATCTAAGTAGTGGTAAGGAGTACCTTGTGATTGTAGGAGAAATAGGAACATATCTCCCATGTTCCAATCTCAAAATTCTGAGTTATAGAAGTTTAATACCAAACAGTTTAAGGAATAAGGTAAGAGTTCTTAACTCGTAACTGTAAAGATATGAAAGTTAATAAAATCTATTAAGGGATGCAAGGGCAGGAAACTTTAGTCACAAAATTCTACAATTCATGCATGATATGCCTATTGTGAATGAAAGTGAAGAAATCTCTAAATTAAAATGGACTTTTTTGTTCATTTGTTGTTCATAAAAACTCATCCATGTTGTCAGATTTACCAAACAGAGTGGAAATTCTGCTACTAAACCGAACTGGGAAATGAAGCCATACAACAGTGTTACATTGCTTGTTATGCTGGTTAGAATTTCTAAGGCAAAGATAATGCATAGAAAGAAAACTGCAAAATTTGTCATTTTCTGTGGCAGATTAACGGGGGTACAATAAATATATATAATATATTAACAGTATTTGTGAAAGAAATGAAAGAAGATAGTGTTTTCAACAAAGGCAGGTAATTCACTAGACTACGGATGTTCATTTTGTTATAATAACAATAATAATAAAAGACTGATATATTTAAGGGATTCTACTACACTATCAAGGAAATGTCAACAGTTTTAATATCCATTCAAGGAGTTTTCAATGTCTGTCTTTTTGTTATTTAAATATTCTAAAAATATGACATTGTGAAAACTAGAAAAAAATATATAATGTTTAAGAAATGGCTATTAGCTTCATCTGTAAAAACTGCTTCCCTTTCCATCAAATATAGTATGTATTCCAGTGAATAAACAACCTAGCTCTGTTTGCCTCTTAACTAGGAGATATGCCTGCTTCAGGATGTTTTTCCTAAATAGAAAGAAAAGTGCTATAATGGAATAAACATGAAAATAATTCGGAAATAAGCAAGCTGTGGGATTTCTAGATATTGTGTCCAGTCCCTTATATGAGTGGTGTATAGTCTGGCTTGTGCTCAGTCATAAAAATGCTAATGATACAACTGACTCAGAGTAGTGTTAAACTATGTATGCATGCACTGTACCTTCCTGTATAATTGCCCTAAAATATGCATGGAGCTCTCCACCAGTCATATCCTTCCACAGCTTACTACTAATCTCTCTCTTTCTTGCTATAAGAGCCAAAGCCAATCATACTCAGATGCATCACTTCACATGATGAACACATTGCCTGCACTGTGGTCTGTGGTATAGTGTTAAAATATACAACACTATCAGTTAACTATAAAAGCATCTTGCAGAGATGTAGCTGAGGCCACACACTGATTCATTTCCAGTCCATGATAAGCAGCAAGAGCAATTAAAAGTTTTTTTTTCACTGTTCATATATGTAGACTGGTATACTAGTTTTTCATTAAGCATTGGTGTCATGACTGCATGCTACCTACTATTGGCTAGAGTTCAGTTCTATCATTTTCATCCTTCTGATACTGTATTTTTTTTTTGGTTCCCCTTGTCAAGACTGGTAGAGAAAGGAGAAGGCTGCCAGCCTAGCCAGATAGAATTATGCAGATAATTCTATCATTTGTAAATATCAGTGTAATATACCAGCTGGTTTTCTTAAATGAAAGAATAGGCTGTTAAATGTTGAACTTCAACAATATGGCAACATTGCCCTCTGCTGTAAAGGAAACTAAGTCAAGCATTTCACATCTGTTCTTTGAAATTAAAATTAGATCTTGTATGTCCTTTGATCTCCAGAGCTCTGAACCATTTGGTCTGGCCTAGCACATTCTTTCTATTTTTTTAACTTAAGGAATAATTACTAGAGTGTACATATGAAATGTCTTTTATTGTTGTAGCTTCCTGAGCAGGTGTTAGCTTGCTAAATAATGTAGCCTGTTGGCCTGGGAACCCCAAGCTAAGTGTCAGAAATGATGTAATGTGTATACTGGGTAACCCAAGTGTGAAAAGTGATGAAATCTGGGAGGGTCCAGCAGAAATGTTTGTTAGTGATTTTAAAAACTATTGCTCAGAGAGAGACTGCAAGCATTTTTGTCTGAACATCCAACTTAGCACTGCCTTATGCTCTATGTAAGTAAGTTATTTTAGAAGTGTGTTTTCTTGTAGATAGCTAGAAGCTAGAATTATGAGACTAAGTGTTTTTCTGTGATGTCAGAACTGTACTACTGAATTATTTTAAATATTTCTGTGTGACCTCCGAGCTCTTGTCTAGCACTGTGTAGTAGAAAGTATTGTCTTGTGGTTTTAATTATTTATTATTAAATATTTTAAAACCTTTTAACTGTGGCTGGTTTTGTGTAGAGATAAATTAAGTTCTTTAGAGTACTTGTATGCCTTTGGTAAAATTGTGCAAAGCCACTCCTATAGCTTTAACCCTGGGCTATGTTACCAATTGGATAATAATATTGCACAGTAATAATTGGACACCCTTTTAAGGGCCTTTGAGTAGCTGATAAGTATTAGCTGGGTGATGGCAGTAATTTCTAACATATAGTCTGGGTAAAAGGGGCACAGCTGGAGAACCTGTGCCAGCCTTCCCCAGGAGTGTGCGTGGTTGCAGAAACTTATCTCAAAGTGTGTGGGTGCCAGCTACTTGGGCAGGGACATGAAGAAGCACTGGTTGGAGAGAGAGGGTGCTGGAGTTTTTACCTTGACCAGCTAGGCTGAGATCTGGACCCTATAGCTGTGCCAGTGGGGAGTCTTATTTGGGACCTGGGAAGCAAAGGAGTGACCAGCCCTGGACTGACTGTGATCTCTATGTGCTCTTAAGGGACATTGCACTTTACTATGTGTATTTGTTATCTTTTCCTCTCATATGAGACACCCTTTCTGGTGTTAGTGGTGAGGATTGAGGCTCCTTGATTGCTGGGCCAGGGCACTGGTGTCACATTTGTGTTTGGCAGCGGTGGGATAGCCACATCACATATTAATTAGTTGGCAAATACAAATTGGCTTGTAGTGGTGTGGGTAGAGTGAATCCTGTAGCTTGTGCACAGTGAGCTTTGAAGGTGTTTTGTACTCTAAAACAGCCATGCAGTGAATACTCAGAGTTCAGATCACAATTGTTTTATTTCTTTTGTTAGCTTAGTTAGTCAGGGTAAGCAGGCAGCATGTCAGCAGAGGAGTATGGAAAGCTGACAAGGAACCAGCTGGCAGAGATGTGCCAGTCTAGGAGACTGGTGCATGGAAACCTGACTAAGCCAGATCTGATTGCAGCCTTGGTTGCAGCTGCATTAGAAAACAGCAACCAGGAGGACAATCAGACTGGCAGTGGAGATATAATTCCCTCAGAGAATGGACAGTTCAACCTTTCTGCAGTGGACTTAAAAATCCAGCTAGAGCTAAAGATACTTGAGTTGGAGGCCAAGCATGTGGAATTAGAAGCAAATGAGAGACTGCGACATTTGCAGGCTGAGGAGAATGAGAAACTGTTATGTCTGCAAGCTGAGGAGCAAGAGAAGCAGAGGCAGCATGAGAAGGAGATGCAGACTCTTTACCAGAGTCATGGAGGTAATGGGGAAGGGAATAACTGGATACCAGAAGTACACAAGGTTAGTAAATTTCTTCCACAGTTTAAAGAGTGGGATCATTTTGATAGTTTCATTCATATGTTTGAGAGGGTATGTAAACAGTATGAAGTTGACCAAGGGCTCTGGGTAAGGTTCCTGACCCCCTTACTCCATGGTAAAGTTGCAACTGTTCTGTCTAAAATGTGTGACATTGCATGTTTTGATTATACTGCTGTAAAAAAATTGTCTGTTACAACTGTTTAAGCTAACACCTGAAACGTATAGGAAAAAATTTCTTGAGCATAGATGCAAGACAGATGAAAGTGTGTGTGAATATGTTGCTGAACTGAGCACTTATTTCCATAGGTGGGTGAGTGGATGTCAGGTCACCACTTTTGAAGGGCTGGCAGTCCTTTTGGTGAGGGAACAAGCCCATAGCACTTTGCCTGAGGACATGACAATCTGGTTAGCTAATAGACAATGTGCTACTTCAGATGAGTTGAGGAAAAAGGGAGACCTATACCTGGCAAACAGGGCAGCCATGCACAGGAAGAGGACCCCCAGTACTGCTCATGGGTCTAAAGGAACCCATGGTGGGCAGCACAGACTGCCACAACAGATTCTGCCAGTAGCAGAGGAAGCAACTAATCCAGGTTCACGTCCAGGAGCTAGGGTTAAATGTTTTGAATGCAACCAGTGGGGCCATGTGGCATACAGGTGTCCATGGAGGCAAATGTGGGAAACCAAAAGTGAGTGAGCCAGTAAGTGGGAAAGACAAAATGCCAATAGTAGGTTGTCTTGAGACAACAAGGGTATGGAACTACCATCCTGCAGATGTCCTAATAGGGAAGGATTTGGATGAGGCAGTACCATGTGCTTATGCAGTTACACGCAGTCAGGCTACAAGAAAAGCATGTGGGTCTGGTAGCCTGAGAGAGACCCCGACAGACTGCATACTTGCAGCCAGTACTGGTGAGGTGGTTACTTCAGGGAGGGAGCTACTCTGTAGCAGTGAGACTGAAGTTGAGGCACAGCTGCTTGTGGGTACTGATGGTCCCTTGGACAGAGTAATTGCAAAGGTAGAGGTGAGTAGTAGTACCCAGGCTGACAGTGAGGCACTACTGTCAGAGGATGCATGACTTCCTGTGGAAGGGGAGCTGGGAAGGGTTACAAGGAGAGAGTTGAGACAGGCTCAGTTCTCAGACCCTACATTGCAAGGCCTGAGGCAGGTAGCTAGGGAGGCACCTGATTCTCAAGGAAATGGGAAATCTGTATACTGGGACAAAGCATTACTATACAAAGAGTGGACCCCTGAGGGAGGGCTAGAAGGTGAGAGAGTACAGCAGTTAGTAGTGCCTAGAGTCTACTGTCTGGTGCTTCTAGCCATAGCCCATGATATTCCCTTTGCAGGTCATATGGGCATAAAACGTACAAAGAAAAGTATTATGCAGAACTTCTATTGGCCTGGAATTTCCAGAGATGTAACAGGGTACTGCAGGACATGTGAGCAGTGCCAAAAGGTAGACAAGGCAGGAGACAAGGTGAGACCTCCTTTGATGCCTTTGCCTGTTATTGAGGAGCTATTTCAGAGGGTAGCTATGGATATTGTGGGTCCTCCGAGTACTCCATGTCCCACAGGGAAAAAGTATATCCTAGTGGTAGTGGATTATGCTACATGATACCCTGAGGCAGTGGCTTTATCCTCCATTGAGGCAGAGAAGGTGGCAAATGCTTTGTTTGAGATTTTCAGCAGGGTAGGTTTCCCAAAAGAAATACTGACTGACAGAGGTGCTAATTTCGTGTCAGACCTGCTGGCTTGTCTATGGACGTCCTGTGGGGGAAGCACATGAAGACAACCCCCTACCATTCCCAGACTAATGGTCTTGTTGAGAGGTTATACTCTACAATCAAGTCCATGCTACGGGCATTTGCAGATCAGTTTAAGAGGGAGTGGGACAAATTTTCCCCATCTGTTGTTTGTTTACAGAGAGGTTCCCCAGGAATCCACAGGTTTTCACTCTTTGAGTTGTTGTATGAGGATAGGGTGAGGGGACCTCTAGATTTAATTCAAGATTAGTGGGAAGGTGAGTGCGAGCCTCACAAGGAGTCTGTTGTGGCATACATCCTAAACCTCAGAACAAGGCTCAGGGAACTCATGGGCTTGGCCCAGGAGAACTTGGCAGCAGCCCAATAACAAAAAAAGGTGTGGTATGACAGGAATGCTCGAGCTAGAGAGTATGCTGTGGGGCAGCAGGTAATGGTTCTCATACCTGTCAGACACAACAAATTGCAAGCAGCTTGGGAGGGACCCTACAATGTGGTAAGAAAGGTAAGTGATGTTAACTACATGGTGGAACTGCTAGGCAGAAGGCAGGGGCACAAATTGTACCATGATAACATGATGAAACCTTACCATGATAGGGAGGCCCTTGTGCTGAATATTTGCAGTTGATTTCAGGAGGAGTCTGAGGGAGATCTGGGGACTGATCTCCTCAGTGAGGCTTGGGCTGACACCTCGGTGGAAGGGGTAGCAATGTCCCAGCAGCTATCTCCTACCCAGGTTTGAGAAATCCGAGCAGTTTTGCAGGAATTTGGGGACATGTTCACTGGGAAACCAGGGTGCACCCACCTAGTGCAGCACCAAGTGGATACAGGGCCTCAAAGGCCTATTAGGCAGGCCCCTTATAGGGTGCCTCAGAGAGTCAGACAGACCCTGAGGGAGGAGGTACAAGAGATGTTGGAACTAGGGGTAATTCAAGAGCCCAACAGTCCCTGGGCCTCCCCAGTGGCGCTGGTGCCAAAGAAGGACGGCAGCACCAGGTTCTGTGTGGACTACAGGAAATTAAATAGTCACATAAAGTCGGATGCTTACCCCATACCTAGGACAGATGAGGCCCTAGAGCAGCTGGGTGGGGCTAAGTATCTTACAACCATTGATCTTACCAAGGGTTACTGGCAGGTGCCCTTAACTCCCAGTGCTAGAGAGAAGTCAACATTTGTGACTCCTTTTGGCTTGTATGAGATCACAAAGATGCCCTTTGGGATGAAGAATGCCCCAGCGACTTTCCAGAGGCTGGTAGATCATATCCTAGTAGGAGCTGGAGGATTTGCCCTTGCTTACCTGTATGATATTGCCATATACAGCCTGGCCAGAGCACCTTCAGCATGTCAGAGAGGTGCTGGGAAGACTACAGAGGGCAGGGTTGACCATTAAGCCGAGCAAATGTCAGGTGGGTATGGCAGAGGTCTCCTACCAAGGAAATAGAGTGGGGAGTGGTAAGATAAGGCCAGAACCTGCGAAAATGGAAGCTATTCAGGCATGGCCTGCATCTGTTGCTAAAAAGCAGGTGAGGGCATTTTTAGGGACAGCAGGGTACTACAGAAAGTTTATCCCCAGTTATAGTACCATAGCTGATCCCCTCACAGACCTGACAAGGAAGAGCAGGTCAGATAAGGTAGTGTGGACCCCATCATGTAAGCAGGCATTCCAGAAGCTTAAAGAAGCTTTGGGAGGACCCCCTGTGTTAGCCAGTCCAGATTACAGCAAAAAACTTGTTGTGCAGGTGGATGCTTCAAACCATGGGGTGAGGGCTGTACTTAGCCAGATTTCTTCAGAGCGGTAAGAGTACCCAGTGGTTTATCTCAATTGTAGGCTCACCCCAGGGAGGAATGCTATGCAGCTATATAAAAGAAATGTCTAGCCATAGTGTGGGCATTGCAGAAACTTCAGCCTTATCTGTATGGAAGGAAATGCACTGTTATGACATATCACAACCCTCTAACATGGTTAAACAGAGCCAGTCAGCAAAATGCCAAGTTGCTAAGATGGAGCCTGGGGTTGCAAGCATATGACATGTCAGTGCGGCACCACAGTGGGAGTAGCAATGCCAATGCAGATTGGCTCCCAAGACAGGGAATGGGGTAGGTATACTCAGATAGACCTAATCCTCTCAAGCGGCATTTCCCAAGGGTCACTTGAAAAGCTAGCTTGAGTTCTCCTGGGTGGGGGGGGGGTGAAATATGAAGACTGGTAGAGAAAGGTGAAGGCTGCCAGCCTAGCCAGATAGAATTGTGCAGATAATTCTATCATTTGTAAATATCAATGTAAGATACCGGCTGGTTTTCTTAAATGAAAGAATAGGCTGTTAAATGTTGAACTTCAACAATGTGGCAACATTGCCTCTGCTGTAAAGGAAACCAAGTCAAGCATTTCACATCTGTTCTTTGAAATTAAAATTATATCTTGTATGTCCTTTGATCTCCAGAGCTCGGAGCCATTTGGTCTGGCCTAGCACATTCTTTCTATTGTTTTAAATTAAGGAATAATTACTAGGGTGTACTTGTGAAATGTCTTTTATTGTTGTAGCTTCCTGAGCATGTGTTAGCTTGCTAAATAATGTAGCCTGTTGGCCTGGGAACCCCAGGCTAAGTGTCAGAAATGATGTAATGAGTATACTGGATAACCCAAATGTGAAAAGTGATGTAATCTTGAAGGGCCCAGCATAAATGTTTGTTAGTAATGTTAAAAACTATTGCTCAGAGACTTTAAGCATTTTTGTCTGAACATCCAACTCAGCACTGCCTTATGCTGTATGTATTTAAGTTATTTTAGAAGTGTGTTTTCTTGTAGATAGCTAGAAGCTAGAAATATTAAAGTGTTTTTCTCTGACGTCAGAACTGTACTACTGAATTATTTTAAGTATTTCTGTGTGGTCTCTGAGCTCTTGTCTAGCACTGTGTAGTAGAAAGTATTGTCTTGTGGTTTTAATTATTTATTATTAAAAATTTTAAAACCTTTCAACTGTGGCTGGTTTTGTGTAGAGATAATTTAAGCTCTTTAAAGTACTTGTATGCCTTTGGTAAAATTGTACACTGCCACCCCTATAGCTTTAGCCCTGGGCTATACTACCAAATGGATAATAATATTGCACAGTAATAATTGGACACCCTTTTAAGGGCTTTTGAGTAGCTAATAAGTATTAGCTGAGTGGTGGCAGTAATTGCTACCATATAGTCTGGGTAAAAGGGGCACAGCTGGAGAACTTGTGCCAGCCTTCCCCATGATTGTCTCTGTGGTTGCATAAACTTATCTCAAAGTGTGTGTGTGTTAGCTACTTGGGCAGGGACATGAAGCACTGGTTGGACAGAGAGGGTGCTGGAGATTTTAGCTTGCCCAGCTAGGCTGAGATCTAGACCTATAGCTGTGCCAGTGGGTTGTCTTACTCGGGACCTGGGGAGCAAGGGAGCGGCCAGCCCCGGACTGACTGTGATCTCTGTGTGCTCTTAAGAGAAATTTCACTTTATTTTGTGTATTTGTTATCCTTTCCTCTCATATGAGACGCCCTCAGTGGTGTTAGTGGTGAGGATTGAGGCTCCTTGATTGCTGGGCCAGTGCACGGGTGTCACACTCCTACTGCTTCATTCTTTCTGGCTTTTGCCTGTACCTGCATTCACTGGGGGGTATTCTATATTGTCCTACAACCCAGCATGATCTCCTTTCTAAGTCTGCAGCCAGAGTGAAACCTAGGGGTAATTGGGGTGGGGTCAGGTCATTGACTGCTTCCACTGGGGGATTTTTAATTTATGACTTACCCCTTGATTCTCCCTTGCATCTGCCTGTTAAGTCTGAGGGCTACTCTGCTCTATGCCATCGCTCCCCACAAGAAATGCCTAGATAAATACACTCCCCTTTGGGATGGGTACACCCATCCCTCTCTGCCAGCATCTCAAATTTCTGAGATGCTAATCAAACATGGATCACCTGTGCCACAGTTAGGACTTCACTCATTCACAATGACACTATTTATTTATGTTTGCTTACTGAGGTTGGATGCCAGTTTCTGGCCCAATCCTGATTGTACAGAAACAGCAAATAAAGTTACATAACATACAAGACAAAGGATACATAGAGTACATATGTTGTTGGTAACAGCAGATCTGTTATATAAATTTAATAATCAAAAGCACACAGTATTACTTACAAGGTGGTACAACAAGTCACAGAAATTAATAATGTGAAATATTTACAAGCTGATATCGCTGTTCATAAATAAAAAAAATACATTGATTAAAATTGGAGAGGAAGAAGAGAAGAGTATGTCCATATATAAATATATATATATATATATATATATATATGTATATATATATATATATATATATATATATATATATATAGGTGTGCTCCTACTTGACAGCAGAGTAACAAGCATGAAGAGAAGGAATTAGAAACAGGGGATAGTGGGAGGAGTTAAGTAATGAGACCCACAGAGGGGCATTTGCATTGGGTCTGCTTTACTAGGTGTGTTTTGAACTGGGGTCTGATTTTGATGCATATGTGGAGATCCCTTAAGCTAAGTGGGAGCTTTTGTCAGGTATAGAAGAGATAAAATGTGTTTGGTACAATGAGGATTGTAGCTAAAAAATCCTTTTGGAGTCATATTCTCATATTGTAAACCCCCTAACCCGTCTTGCATTTTAAAATGTTCACATTTCTCCAGGTGTTGCCCCCTATGTGCATGTTAAATGTATGTATAATTTCCAGCTGTTTGCCCATTCAGTTATAACAAAGATATTTTTTAGAGTTATCTTCCTGTCTCAGAGCAAGTTGTGTAGAGAGCCATATGGCATACTTTATTTAAGACAGTTGTGACTATTTCTGAGAGATATTCAGGAATAAAATGTACTCTGTTGAGTACAAAGCCTGGCTACACCCATGGGTGCAATGAATCTTTGTTCTAGGTATTTGCAGAGTCAGCACTGATTTGGAAATGGTTTCCAAAGCTGTAGCAGGGGTGTGGTAGGTGTGAAAGGAAGGAGTTTAGCAGAGAGCAGTGTAAGACCAGCTGTTGACAACTGCCCCAGTGCAACAATGGAAATAGTACAGTCTAGTAAGAGGTTTACTCTTTGCTTATGGGCAGTTAGCTTTTTATACCTTTTTATTGTCCCCCTTCTGCTTCATTCTTCCCAGCTACCTCACTGTCTACATCCATTGCCAAGTCTACCAGCCTTCCCTATTGCTCTAGACTATCTCTGTTCTGAGGCTGGCATCAGGGCAGAACCTAGGAGCATCCTCATTCATGACTTACACATTGGTATCTCAACTCCCCTGTGACTAACTGCTACAACTGTGGGCAAGTCTTATCTATGGATCATGCCTACTCTCATGGAATTGCCTATATGAACTTCTTCCACTCAATAGGAGCATCCACATCCCTCTTTGCCAGTGCTTATGCCACCCAAGCCATGAACCTGGGGCACCAGGGCTGTAGTTAGGGCTTTATCCCTCTACATCAAGGCACTAGGAAGTTAGCCTTTTGCATTGAGCGACAGTGGTGTTAATTATCAGGGCAGATGGCTATAAAGTGATAGATTCTATTAGAATGATGTAGGGTGAGTTCTTCTTGGAAGCTGAAGCTGTTATTATTAATCCATATTCAAATTTGGCAAATAGTGTAACTTTGCCTATGGTGGTCCTGGCTGCAGCGGAAAGAAAGTTCAACATATTACAGTTCCAAAACAGCAGGTAGTTGATTTTTTATATAGTTTTAGTGACGTGAGCCTAAAACTTCAGGGTCTAGTCAAGCTATATGCTCAGGTATTTAAAGAAAGTGGTAGTTTCTATGAGAAGGTTGTTTTGTTTTGGATGTGAATGGCATTATGGTTCCCTGATAGTTTCTGTTGTATGCGAAACAATTGAGCTTTCATTTCATTTGGGTTAAGAAGTTTATTGACAGTTAGCTTCAAATTCAGTGTTAGGAGGTCTTCTTGGAGTTGCTCATCTATGCCAGAGTGATTGGGGTTGTATCTATAAATGATCATGTCATTTGCATGCAAGATAACAAGAAGGTATAAATGCAGTTTGTTTAAAAAAAATAGAAAACAAGTGATTGGTGTCACGATGGATCCTTTGAGGATGACAGTCAGAATAGGGGAGTCTTTAATAGTAACTGAATCAATTTGTCCTTTTAAAGTTTTCTCAGAAAAAGAGTTCTTGAACCAAGTAGTAGCTTATGGGCTGACATCTGTCTGATAAAATGGGAAAGTAAGATGCAGTGGTTAACAAGGTCAAAGGCCAATATGAGAATGGGACAGTAGAATGCAGTGGTTAAGAAGGTCAAAAGCCAATATGAGATCAGAAAAGAAATCTCCAGTAAGGTTGCCTTTGTCCATTTTTTGCAGGATTTTATCAGTGATTGTCCATAGAGCAGCCATTGTACTTCTACCTGATCACAAAATGTGTTGTTTTAGTGAAAGGATGTGATACTGCTGTAAGAAGGTTGACAGCTAGTTGTCAGTGATATTTCCAGAATTTTTCCTAATGTTGGTGGAATTGAGATTGTGCAGAAGTGAGAGGTTTAGTATACCTGGGTTTTTCGGGAGTAGCCTAAGTAGTACTGATTTCCATATAAGGGGCATGAGGTTGGAGGCGAAGCATGGGTTGTAAATGTGAAGTAAAGGAATGATTACGGTTTCTCTGCAGTATAATATGAACCATGCAGGTTGTTTCCGTTGTTTCTGTGTACAGTCCGATAACTTTGACATAGGTTCATAGGTTTATACTAGGCTATCTACCCTAAGGCATTTATAAGCCTAGCCCAAATTTTTGTGGCTTACGCCACCCCTTATATGAAAAAATACTGTGCCCATTAGTTTGTTGTGCCTCTGTCCAGCACTGACACAGAGATGATTCCCGGGGTAAACCTACGATCTCCCATCAACAGGTCTAGATTTCTCTTGAACAGAGTCAGCGAGGTGCTCTGCCTCACATGGACCGGGATTTTATTCCACAGCATAGGGAGTCTCTGAGTGATAAATCTATCCCTCCAGCACATCCTATTTATATCCGTGCTAAGGTTTAAGTCGCTTGCTCTAGTGGTTTTGGTGGATTTGGATTTTTTGAGGTGGAGCATGTCCATTAATTCCGGGTTGGACATGGCCTTGTATGTCAGACACATGTCACCTCTGAGCAGACGGTATGCGACTGAGTAGAGCTGGAGTTTCTTCAATCTGGCAGCATATGACAGATTTTGGAGTCCCTTTATCCTTTTGGTGTGGAACTTTTGGGGTCTCTCCAATTGCTGCAGATGTCGGGTGAGATACATCCCGAATGGGGCATTGTACTCGATCATTGGTCTGATAAGTGAAGAGTACAGGGGAACAATGACCTCACTAGATCTGGATGTGAATCCCTTCATGATCAGGTGGGCAATGTAGAAGGTCTTTCTAACCACTTTAGCAATGTGAGTGTCAAAAGAAAGGCCACTGTCAACCTGGGTCCCCAGGTCCCTGATAACCTCTTCTGTGCTTAGTGGATTGCCACCTATATGGTAGCTTGGGGTTACCTTGTTTTTCCCGAAGGGTATGACTATACATTTTTGGCGTTTAACTTCAGGCCATGGCTCTGGCACCAGCTATCTGTTTCCGTGAGTCCCTTCTGAAGGATATCCGTGTCCGATGCACTTTCCACTATGGCGCCCAGTTTGCAGTCGCCTGCAAACTTTGTCAGCCAAAGTCCTCCCATGCTGGCCTGTACTTCTGAGAAGTAGATGCCAAACAATAGGGGGCCAAGGACCGAGCCCTGTGGGACACCACTTGTGACCGGCTTGGAGTCTGACACAGTGCCAGCAACTCTAACCCTGTGGGTTCTGTCCTTAAGCCAGTTTGCAACCCATCTTGTGACATATGGGTTTACATTTAAGCTGGTAAGTTTTTCTACAATACCCAAGTGGGGTATTGTGTCGAAAGCCTTTGCAAGGTCAAGGTAGGCTGTATGGACTGCCTTTCCCTCATCAATGGCCTTGGTGACTGTTTCGAAGAAGTCGACCAAGTTCAAAAGGCATGATCTTCCCTTCACAAAGCCAAACTGGGTCGGGTCCAATGTCTGCAAGTCCCCTATATCTTTGTTTATGAGCTCCATTATGATCCTCTCCATAGCTTTGCAGACTAGACTTGTTAAGCTTATGGGGTAATTACCAGGGTCCATAGAGGCGCCGCCTTTGTGGAGTGGGACCACAGTTGCTGTACGCCACTCCTTGGGCACGTATCCTGTGGTAAGGCTGAGATTAAACAGCTGCCTTATGTGCTGGGTTAATTCCTCATTTAGCTCGTGTAGCACACAGCCGGGGACACCATCCGGTCCCATTGATGCTGTGTTTTAGCTTTAGAGAGAGCAGCTTTCACCTGCGCATTTGAGATGTCCGGGAGGCTACACTCGGATGGGATAGTTATCTCTCCTTTAGGGGGGGAGGGGGGTGAAGTTTGCACTGAACCTGTCTGCCAGTATGTTGGCAATGTCTGTGGGTTCAGTGATTTTTGTATCATTTTGGACTAATTCTGAGCATATCTGGGAGTTTCCACCCAGGTTCCTAACATAGCTGAAAAAGGCCTTATGATTGTCCTTTGAATCCATGGCAATTTTTCTCTCAAAATTGGCCTTAGTTTATTTTATGAGTGCTCGTAATTTTTTACTAATAATGATCAGGGTTGACTTCCCTTTTATGGATTTTGTTCTATCATGTAATAGCTTTCTCCTCTTATTGTAAAGTTTGTTAATGGCTGGGGTCCACCAGACTGGACGTTTGCCCTTTGTGGAAAGAGTCTTGGTTTTATTTGGGATTGCCTGATCCATGCAGTCCTGGAGGTGTTCATAGAAGGCATTTGTAAGGGCTTCCAGCTTGGGTTGTGGTTTCCTCTGGCTCAGGGGCCTTGAAGGATACCACACCAGTCTTGAGTAGTGTGAAGTTTGCTTTAGAGAAGTTCTTCACTATGGTCTTTTTGTTTGGGGTGGGGGGATGTGGATTTCCAGTGAGATTAGTTTATGATCAGATCTCACCAATGAGGGATATACTTCGTGTGGAGCATTTTGTCCCCATGTTTGTGACAATGAGATCTAGTATATTTTCTCCTCTCATGGGAACAGTGACTAGCTGTTCCATGGCATTTGAATTTATGAACTCCAGGAACCGTTGGGCTAGAAAGTTAGGGCTTGAGTAATGTTCCCAGTCTATATTCGGGTAGTTGAAGTCACCCAATATGATGGTGTTTGGAGATACATTTATACCCTCCAGTGTCTTCAGGAAGGCTGTGTGGGGTTCCTGAGTTTGAGAGGGTAGCCTGTAGCATGCTACAATTTGTAGAGCAGTTTTGCCTATGGTTAGTTGCACCTGGATGGTTTCCAAGCGTGCATTGCCACCAACCTGGAGGTGTGGGTATCCTTTATGAATATGGATACACCCTCCTTTTGTGGTGTGGTCCGGGTTTTGGGGCGAACGCATGATATGAGGTAAAACCTAATAGTGCCGGGTGCTCTCCGGAGCCTTGAACCAGGTTTCAGTTACAGCACAGACATCGATGTTCTCCATACTGAGAAGGGCCTCGAGTGCGTGCATTTTGATATTTAGACTTCTGGCATAGAGCAGCATTACCCTCAGTTTCTTCCCATTTTTGTTTTCTAGGGTGGTAGGTTTAGAATTTGAGCCTTGCCTAAAAAGGCACTATGGGGTGGCAAGAGCCTTAGCCAATATCCGGAATCCCAGGGTGACAGGTGCAAGCCGTCCCTTGAAGCAGCGTGGCTTGTCAAGCATGTCATCCCAGGCAGACAGACACTGGATCCCCTTTGAATGACACCAGACATTAAGCCAATTGTTAAAGCTGATCATCTTGTCTCTATATTGTGGCATCATTCTTGGTGAAGGAAGGATACTGCTCAGGGTTAGGGTCATACCTGCCTGGGCTACATAATCAGAGAGCTCCTCTATGTCTCTTTTCATGTAGTCCAGGGAGGTACGTCTCAGGTCGTTCACACCAGCATGGACAATGACTGTGTCATATTTGTACTTGCCGTGGAGTGACCCGAGTGCTTGTGTTATGTGGCGGATTCTAGCGCCCGATAGGCAGCTTACTGTGACCCTCTCCTTGTTCAGCCTGGTGAGTGGGACGTCAGTGTGTCTGACTATGGAGTCACCTATGACAAGTATGTTTGATGTTGTATTTGGCCTTAAGGGCTGTGACTGCTTTGCACACTGCTTTTGTGGTTTATGTGTTGCTTGTGGGGTGTCTTGAGGTAGCAGTTGTTTGACATGATATTGTGCAAAGTATTGTGACCTGTTAAGAAATGTTGAGCAGCTCTCAGAGCTGATGGTGTTGTTCAGGAGTGCTGTGTCTGAACACCATGTCACTTTCCCATGTAGGTTGGATTCATCAGTTGTTTTATGAGGTTATTCCTTTCAAGCATAGTGTACTAACTCAACTACCTTGCCTTATTGCATGATTTGTTTTGTTTGACCCCCTTCATTTACATATAGCTACTGTACCCATGATATTTCAGCTACTCAGATGCTTGTTTTGAAGGTGACTGTGTTTTGTAAATGGTGTAGGACTGTTGTAGATGGAGATGTCTACCTGTCAGCCTTACACATTGTGGAATTATGAATACTAACATCTGTGTTTGATGGCCGTAATCTGCTTAGTATGTGTTTGCTCATATTGCTATACCAGCCTTGTAGTTGATAGTTGTTATTATTTTTATTACTGTTATTTTATTTGTTTTTGTTGTCTGGGAAAGTCTAACTGGGTAGGATCCCATTTTCAGTGGAGACACATAGAGAAAAGTTTGATATAAAGTTTACATGATCTATTACACTATTTTTTTTTCACAAATAATTAAAAGTATAAGAAACACATACACAATTCACACAGATACATGCTAATCAAGTTACCATGAATATGGGTCTAAACTTTAAATAATGTCAGACCTTTTCCTTGTTTCAGTATCATGTCAATAAGTACCTTTTGGATGAAAGATACGAAATACTAAGCAGTTGAACACTCCCAAGGTCAATTTATTAACCAACAATAGCGTAAGCAAAGTACAAACCAAGCTTTCGGTGAGCTCAGTGTCTCACCTTCATCAGACAACATTCACAAGCCAGCTAGCATAGTTTATATACTAAAAACTTAATTAGTTAATTACAATCAATTAGGAAAAGACCTATTTGGTTACAAAATATGTATATATATATATATATATATATATATATATATATATTACATTTATCTCATATTTTAAAAACCATCCTCATCTTAAGGACCATCCTTTAATCACTAGTTAAAACATTTCACTAACAATAATCTGATTTACAATATTAAAAACCCCTTATAAAAACCATTAATAAAAATCCCTTAAAAACTCATATTGTGTCAAGAAAACTTTGTACTGAGTAAACTTAGATTTTATGTTACTCAGTTCTCCTGCTTAGTATTTCGTATCTTTCTTCAGTTTGTGGTCTTTTGGTACGTTTGGGACCTTTTGGATGAAGGTGGGGAGCAATCAGATGAAAATTGAAAAACTCCATGGACTTGATCTTCACATGCACTTCCCTCCTATAGTGCAAAGGGATAAAGCTGAGGCAATAACCCAGATGAACCTTTCAGATAGCAGCATGAGCATCTGAAGGACTGGGCAGGAAAGAATAAGGCTAACCAGTTGCAGCCAGCTCTCCTGTTATTAGGGAGGGTTAGCAGTTGCTATGCCTATGACACTGATAACACATTGCGGAGAGTATTACCCAGTTGCAATGGCTGAGTTGACTCTGAATGAAGTATGCAGGCCTCCTCCTCTTCCACCTCCTGTTCAGATAGCAGTTGTGAGTCAGCAAACCATCTTTGAGACCGATAGGTAGATCACTCCGCAGAACTTGAAGCTGGCCCACTACCTACCACCTGACTCTCACCAGAGGCAGAACAAATGAGCTGATGAGGCTTTTTGGGCAGGAGTAAGTAGGCTGTTAACCTATTGTCTAGCCTAGAGATACCTGACTTTTACCACCAATGGAATGAACAGGTTAATTTGATGCTGGAGAGGAGTATCTGGCAGGTCCTGGGGAGTTGAGAGTGGGAGGGGAAAAAAGCTTGTCTATCAAATCTTTGTCCCATGCCCCTGTAAAACTTTACAGAAAGTATACCCATACCAGACATCTACCCACATTTAAGGGACATTAAAGTCTGATTTAATTCATCTATCTTTTCAATGATCTTCCCTCCTGCTCCAGAGACAGTGCGGGAGGGACAGATCTGCTGCTTCTGATGTTCTGCCAAGGTCCATGCCACCACAAAAATGTTTAAAACAGAATTTCCATGAAAGAATACACCATTGCAAGATGGATTAACATTTCATTACTGTGTTTCATACTCTGTGATGTGACCTAGTAATATTTAAATCTCAAGCATATCAGCATCAGTGCAACCTTTGCATGTAATATCTCCTTGGATTTAGACTAAGCTCTGATGAATGACCACAAATCCTCTTACATTTGTCCACAATACAGCCAGTGGAAGAAAAGAGTTCCATAATAACTTTATATTCTGTTATCAGCCCATCTCACACACACACACACACAAACACACACACACACACACACACACACACACACAGACACACACACACACACACACACACACACACACACAAACACTTAGCCCAGACTGCATATGAATAACCTTTATTGGTATTCAGTTTAGCTAAAGGACTGATGATCTGTGCATCATATCTTGGAAGCAAGGTAATGTTGTATAGAAGACTTCCAAGGCTGCCAACTTCCAAAGAATTAGCAGATTCCAAACTTCATATGGACCGGCCAAGACCGTTTTCACTTGTAAAGAGCCATATACGAGAACCAAAGCATGAGTTATGGTAAATGTTATCTATCCTGGACAATGAGTTATGCACTCTGCAGTTATTCATAAAATGCCCATCCAGTGGCTCAATATCTTTCAAGCCCATATTAAACATAAGTGGACCCTGAATCATGGTCAGGACTCTGTGAAAAGTGTTACAATTAAAATCACTATTTTTTATGACAGAAGGTGTCACTGTTTCTTAAGAAAACATATGGTTTAAAAAGTATCAAATTAGTATTCTTTGAAAACGTATCCATTCTCCTATATTTTATAGTATTTAATATATAAAAGTTTTATTTATATTATTCTTTTAGAAGTATTTATTGTAAAGTATTTATGTGTTTATATTTATTAAAGAGTTTTAACAAATATGTAATATCAAAGGTAAAATTAATGAGTGAAAACGGAGGGTATATGCTGAATATTCATGAGCACATATGAATGTTCATTTGTCCATTTGAATAAAATGTGGGAATTTTCATTGGTTAATGGTTTTAAAAGTAGTATAAATACAATTAAAGATTTTTAATTTGACATCTGATGAAGTCCAACAAATGTGGATGAAAACACAATTTGGTATAGAAGGTGTTTATGTGTTTCTTTGTCAACTGTTGGTTTGAATAAAACATTAATTTTAAAAGTTCGGCAAGTTCGCTTTTTATCTCTCCAAGCTACCTGCACTCTTGGTTTTGGATTATTTGTTTTTGTGAGTGCTTCCGACAACTTGTTTACTCTGTCAAAAGTGTTACAATTAAAATCACTAGCCACAATTATTTCTTCCCTGGGAAAATCAACCATCTAATTCACCAGTTTGTTTCACTTTTTCATCTTGAATCCAAAAAAAGATATAACAAGGAATCAAAAAAAACAAAAAAAAAAAAAAAAAAAATATATATATATATATATATATATATATATATATATATATATATATATATATATAAATATATATATTTATTTATTTATTTGTTGGCCCCTCCATTGTTACTTGAAACCCATTAAATGACCACAATTTGTCTCCAGAATTTCCTCAACCAACAAGTCAGCAAAACCCTGTATAGTAAAATGTTTGTTCCCTTAAGCCTCGAGGTTTTAACCTACAATATATTACATGACAACTGACACCCAAGCTGAGAAAGCTATATATACTTTCCTTTAGGAAGGTGGCTCTCCTGCAAGCACAGTACACAAGGCTGAGCTACCCTCAAATGCTGAAATAGTTGGGACTTCTTCCTCAGTCTATAGATGCTACAGGATACCAATTTAAAAGTGTGCATTTAATTTTAATATCTATAGACTAATAGAGCAAACTCTGATTAACTGACAGATTCACTATCCCTGTTCACCTGTAGGAAAACCCTCAATAACAGCATGAAATGTCTCATGCTTGATCGAGAGCATATTCCCCTCCCAAGCTTTCAAACAAGCAAACAAACTGGACATTGGACATGGGAACCAATGTGAACCTATGATGTATGTACAATATGTCTTCTCAGCACGTCTGCGTACAACATGGTCATGCTGCCAGTAAACCCTAACACTTCCTGCTCCCTCACTTATCATTCTGTCACTGATACTTATTTCCTCTGCATTTGAAACAAGTATAACAGATTAAATAATCTTAGTCCTCGTGACAAAAACATCCACAAATCCTGGCTATTTTCAAGGAAATGTTCCAAAACTCTTGTTCAATATATACTTTAATCCAATAAGCTGCAGAACATATGAGCTATTATTACAGATGTCTGGTTAAAGAAAATAGATAAATTGAATTAAACATAAAGTGCTAACAAAATAAGATGAAAAGAAAAATACAGATGGTCCCTTTCAAAGGGGTGTCATGTTAAAATGGCAAGAAGGTACATTCATAGCCTATTCATAGTCTCCTGACCCTGCAATGCGGAACTTCATTTATTTTTTACAGTCAATAAGTTAGCAGAGAGTTTAGTGAAAATGGCACCTTGTTTGCCAAGGTCTTTACCCCAAAGATGTTTATCTACAGATAACATAGTATTCTTGTGCGAGTCTATATTAGAACATCGAAATCTCACAGTTTCGAATGTTCTAATATCGACCCCTGAAAATAGCGAAATGACAGAAAACCAAATTTTTTCCTAGGGAAAGAATTTGGTTGTCCATTTCTGTCGTTTCACTATTTTCAGTGCTGTGATGGAAAGTTACGGGTTGGGTTCAGGTAAGTGTGTGATTGGGTGCGGGTTAGGTGGGTTAGGGTGCAGGTTAGGTATGTGTCCGATTGTGTGGATGTGAGAGTTAGCGAGGGTTAGGTGAGTTAGGGTTAGGACGAGGGTGAGGTGAGCGTGCGATAGTGACGACCTTAGGGTTAGGGTTTGGGTTAAGGTAAGTGGATAGTTAGTGGTGTTTGTACAGTTTAGTGTAGGGTTAGCTGTAAGATTTTAGGTGTATGTGTGTGGATTGCTGTTTGTTTGTTGTGCTTGTGTTGTGTGTATGTGTTTCAGAACAGCAAATTTTTTCCCCTAGGTAAACATTTCTGTTCTGCATGTTCAATGTTGTCAGCATTCGCTGAAAACGGGTCGATGTTACAACATTTGAAATTGTGAAATTTCGATGTTCTAATATAGACCCTTCTTGTGCTGCCCCTGGTATATTGCTGTAATAAAGTATCAAAATTCACTCAATAATTTCTTTACTCTGGAGTACACATAATACCAGCGATCCCTTGAGCTAAAGTATCTGCTCTATATATGCAGACAGTATGAACAAGTGAACCTTCAAATGCCTATAACAAGACAACAGGCTTTATTAGTTGAATTATGAACTTGACCAAAGATAACCAAAGTCAAAGCCAGAGGATGCACTTCAAATAATAACCCCCAATCTATTCATTTTTTTAACTTTTTTATTCATTAACCAAATAACTGAAATGATTTCCCTTAGACCATATTCGGCTACAACAAAGATCCCAAACACAAGGGCAAATACAATATGTTAGACAGTTTAAAGTATGTTGCAACTGGTATGTTTTGGGGAGTTAAGCAGAAACCAGATAAGCTGAAGAAAAGCCATGTGGACATAGGGAGAACATGCAAATTCTATCCCATGTCTGGAGGTTATGACTGAACACTGTGGCCAAAACCTATGAAGCAGAGATCTTAACGTTTGATCCACCATGCTATCCACAATAAGCCAGTGGTTTTTGCATACAACAATGGCAGTGGGATATGCTGTATGTGCTAAGTATAACTAGGACCACAATGGCCATTGAGAGGAATACGGCACTATGCACTGATTATGTTTGTAAGCTGTGGAACTGGGTGTGACTGCCATCTGAACCATCTGCATGTTATACATCAGTCTCCTTTCTTTTGTTCTAGTCTTTCCGTTATAAAGAAACTCAGTATTCAAGCAAAATGAGTTATGTGGTAAAATATGAAAAAGAAAGTGATTTTTGATATGGTTTTATGAATCAGAACCCAATCTCATTAACTGAAAACAGAAGATGAATTATCAAAGAAAAAGCAAACTGAAATACATCATTCCCTTGAATAGCGCTCTGAAAGTTTGTACTCTTCCAGTGGTTTTGTTCTGAGCTTGATAACGAAATCAAGTTAGATTCTCACCAGTAAAGAAGCAAGTGCAGGGTAAGAGAGGCAACTGCCCCAGGTGCAAAGTGTTAGGGGACACGATCAGCCCATCCTGATTGCTCTTTAATGCAATACTGGCTTTTAAAAGTCAGTATTGCATTTACGGTCAAACCTGAGTATTGAAGCACTCCATATGTAGTCTGAACTGTAGCAACTGCTTGGAACATTGTAGCAAACATTTTGCTACAGTTTAAACGAAGAAATGCCTTTTTTTTCAAATAAAATATGTTAAAGGAAGATTGGAAGCAGGGCACTGAAATGGGACCTGAATGACTGGGACAGGAAGGGGAGGGAACATGTCATGTATCTGGCCGCCTGGTTAGTGTACAAGAACAAGGAAAGTCCTTTTTTGCTGGTGGTGCTGGTGGTGGGTGTGTGTATGCTTAGATCTAACTGCAATAATCTAATCACTTACAACTTAATACAGTGAAGTGTTTTTTTTCACTTGAAGAGGTCAAAAGATGGGCATTGGTTCACTGTACCGGCCTGAGGCACTAACTGACCCAGCTATACTTCTGGTTCACACATTTCAAATGTTCAGAACAAAACAATCTTTATAGTGTCATTATTCTTTTGACTCTGGGCCTTAAATTGGATTTTATAATTTGCAATAAACACACTAATATTAATTTTGCAATATTTTGTAAACAACTTACTGCATCTCAGTCACTGTCAGGCACATTTTGTTCATCCAGCTGAGAGATTTCACATGCAACTAAACATTTCTGTCTGTCACTTGGTTGCTAAGATATTTAGAGAGATATGAAAGTTATGATAATATAAATAGTATATGACAAATAATTAGTACATGCATGTGACAGAGGCTATCAGTGCAGTTGTTGCTAAGCATGTAAGCTTTAACATGACATATTTTAGCAGCTTGTATGTAGCATAGCTTTGGAATTATTAATACAAATATGAGAAGGTGATATCAGATACCCCCAGGCATCAGTAGGATGTAACTGCAGAGTGCCTGGAGGTGTCACTAGGCATTAATGAGACACGTCTCTTCCACCAATGTTGTCTACACACACACACACACACACACACACACACACACAGTATTAGCATACCTGAACACTTCCGAGTGATCATTTCTTCTGCCATCCCCTGTTAAGTATACTTTGGATGTTAAGTTATCATTAAGATAGATACATAGATATCTGAATGCCAGCATTTTTTCAGTTGTCTTGTGTTTTAGCAATTATGAATGTCAGTGCTGCTTTGTAAATAACGCATTTACATTGAAATGTGATTAAAAATTAATTTTCATTGTCTGCTGCACGTGTCTGATACGATGTTAAAACAGTATGCGAAAACTCAGTACAGAAAACATCTGATGCCCTACGCAGACCGTCTCAAAAAACTACAGCTTTACCCCATTGCATATCGCCTACTCTGAGGCGATCTCTGCCTAACACACAAAGCTATGTTAAACCCAGAGCTTTTAGACATGCTCCACTTAAAGAAATCCCAATCCCTATGAGCTACATGCTCTAGGGACCTAAACCTTGTCACCACAATAAACAGAACATGCTGGAGGGATAGATTCCTGTCCCAGAGACTTCCCATACTCTGGAACAAACTACCTATCTATATCAAATAAAGCTCCTCATTAGCACTCTTCAAGAAAAATCTTGATGATTGGATGGGAGATAGGAAATTCACTCCGGGGATCACTTCTGTGGCTCTGCTCGACAATGGCACAAAAAAAAATAATTTTCTTGGGTGGCGAAAGCCAGGGTAGCTTTTGGCTAGGCTTATATAGGCCCTAAGGCCAATAGCCTAGTACTTATCTATGAACCTATGAACCTAGAATATCTGATTCAAAGACCCTTTATCAGTCCATTAGTGCACTGTAATAGTCCAAGTATGGTTTCTTGAGATACCTGCTACCAATATTGTTCTAATATTTGACAGACATGAGTTCACTTTAAAAAAAAAATATTGACTTCCACTAATCCAGTCAGTCCCTGTACATGGAAAGCATAGTGTGTACAACTGCATTTAAAACCTCCATGAAACTGAAGCTACCATTGATATCCTCGTGAATAAGGATAACTAATATGAATGGTGTAGAATTTTGGTGTTAATTTACTATATAATGCTGATAATATGGAAGTTTTTTTTTTCATGTGACTGTTCAACAACTATCCATCTCCAGAGCTATACAACATGAGGGCATACAGGAGGCAGGCCTATAAATAGTGTAACAAATACTGCTTGGACATTTGCTGGCATTAGGAAAGCAGGACAATGCATCTGATTAGAACACAATTTCAGAATGTATGGAAAGCACTTGATATTTACAAGAAAATCATCAACATAACACCTTATTATACTGTCCTGCTGAAACCACATAGCATGTTGTTCCATGTTTCCCTAGGCAGGAAAGAAGAGCAATACCTTGAAACAAGTGTGTGTGTGTGTGTGTGTGTGTGTGTGTGTGTGTGTGTGTGTGTGTGTGTGTGTGTGTGCGCGTGCACGTGTGTGTGTGTGTGTGTGTGTGTGTGTGTGTGCGCACACGTGTGTGTGTGCGTGTGTGTGTGCAGGTGTGCGCGCGCGCGTGTGTGTCTGTGTCTGTGTGTGTCTGTGTGTGTGTGTGTGTGTGTGTGTGTGTGCATGTGCACGTGTGCACATGTGTGCACGCGTGTGTGCGTGCGTGTGTGTTTGTGTGTGTGTGTGTGTGTGTGTGTGTGTGTGTGTGTGTGTGTGTGTGTGTGTGTGTGTGTGTGTGAGTGTACCATGAAGAGGGGTGAAAAGACTTCATTAACATTAAAATGTATCTACTACGTTGCTCCTTCTCCTTTTTGCCAAGCAAAACAAATATATAATTAATAATGCCACATACTATAAAGAATAATAACTGGTACAATTCCATGACATTATACTTATTGCAGTATGTACAGATAATTATCAACTTCAGTCTAGAAATCATAATTATCCATACACAACACTCAAAGCATAATTTTGTAGTAAACACTCTTATAGGTTCATAGGTTTGTACTAGGCTATTGACCACCACGGTCTTTATAAGCCCAGCCATCCTACCCAGCCCAGTTTTGTCCATGAGTATATTGGACACCATATGGTGGAGGTATGTTAGTAAGGAGGTAGCTAAGGGTTATATAGGGGTTACTTTGGGCTTAGTTAACTTGCTGTTAGCCTTTGTCCATCAGAGACATGGAGGTCAGACTGGCAGTGAATTTATAATTTCCCATCCAGTAATGAAGTTTTCACTTGCAAAGCTCAAGGATGAACTCTGCTTTACATGGATGGGGAGCCTGTTCCTTATTGCAAAGATCCTTTGAGACACATATCATCTCTCAAGCATGTTTTATTTATGTCACAAGCAAAGTTCAGGTCCTTGGATCTAATGTTCCTGGGGCTGTTTGCTTTGCTGATGTGCAAGTGTTCCCTCAGAGTTGGATATGAGAATGCTTTGCATGCCAGGTAAAGATCACTTCTCAGTGACCAGTAGGAGATTGAGAAAAGAGACAGGGCCTTAAGGTGTAGGAAAAGGTATTCATACCGTGGATTCCCCTAGTGAGAAACCTTTAAGGGTGTTCCAGTCATTGCAGGTGCCTGATAGGTACATACCAATGGAGGCATTGTATTTGATGATGGGTCTGATAAGGGCTCAGTAGAGTGATACTATAACTTCTTTGGACCTGGATGACATACCTTGCTTATGAGTTGGTGGACATAGAATGATATTGTTACTGCTTTGGCTACATGTTTATGGCAGGCCAAATTACTATCAACATTTGTTCCCAAATCCCAAACTACCAGGTCAACTCGTAGGGGTGTTTTAATCTGTGGCTCTGGCACCAATCATTTGTTTGTGTCAGACCCTTCTTATAAGATGTTTGTGTAATAGAGGAATCTATGGTAGCTCCTGAATTTAAAGTCATCTGTGAACCTGGTAAGCCAGAGGCCTTCAACATTAGCCTTGCTTTTTGAGAAGTAGACGCCAAACAGGAACAGGTGCAACACAGACTTTTGGGATACTCTGCTGATGACTGGTCTTGTGGTGGAAGTGATCGCACTTATCCTGACTTATTGGGTCATATCTGTGTCAGCCAGCAATCCAGTAAGTTATGTAGGGATTTATGCTTAGTTCTGAGAATTTGTCAACAATACTTGAGCGGGGTATTGCAACAAACATCTTGGCCAGGTTGAGTTAGGTGGTGTGCACTGTTTTTCCCTCATCCATAGCCTTAGTGACCATCTCAAAGATGTCTACCAGGTTGAGTAGGCAAGACTTACCTTGACAAAACCAAACTGGGGTGGGTCCAGTGTATGTAGGTTGCAAATGATCTTCATGATCATTTCCATGATCATTTCTCCCATGGCTTTGCATATTAGACTTGTCAGACTGATGGGACTGTAGTTCCCTGGGTCAGTTGATGGTCCACCCTTGTGGAGAGGGATGACCATTGCAGCCCTCTATTCACTTAGTACATAACCTGTTTTGAGTCTGTAGCTGAACAGTGCCTCTAGTGGTCCTGCTAGGTCATGTTTGAGGCTAATTTAAGATCACCAGAGATATTGTTGGGCCCACTGAAGCAGTTTTATTGGGCTTAGTGAATGCTGCTAAGACCTGATCCCTGTTAATAGTTGGAGGAGATATGCTAGAAGGGATTTCACAGAGGTGAGTGGAGGGGTGCACAGTTAAAGCTAAATTTATCAGAGGATTTCCTATGTCACCCTAGTCAGTGAAGGTTGTGCCATCTACCACCAGTTTTGCAAACTGCTGTGTGCTAACTTTAAGGTTCCTGACATAGCTGAAGAAGACTTTGTGATTGTCCTTTGCCTAAGAGGCTATGCTGACCTCATAAATGGCCTTGTTGGGCCTTATTAGACCTCTTAGTTTTATTGTTTAGTTGAATCAGAGAGCTCTTGTCTCTGTGAGAGTTGCTCTTTCTGTTTTTGGCCATGACTTTTATTCTTATGTTATGTACCCTAGTAAAGGATTCCACCAGTGAGGTTTGTTTTTGGTTCTAGATCTGATTTTGCTTCTAGTAGGTAAGGCAGCCTTGATGCAGCCATTTGCACATTTATATGTAGAAGCCTTGCATTTTGACAAACTGTCACTTAACCGGATGTAGTTAACTTTGGAACAGTTTCTGTTACTGGTTTAGTTAGGTTTTTCCAGGTTGATTTTTATTTTGAGGGAGACAGCTTTGTCATCTGACCTCACCAATAAGGACATGACATGGGGGATTCAACGCTCTTCCATGTTGGTCAGTACCAGCTCTGGTGTGTTTGAGCCTCTGATTGGAGTGCACATTACCTGGTCCAGTGTGTTTGTGTTGACAAAGCCCAGGAAATGTTGTGCCTGAGAATTAGAGGCAGTGTATGTTTCCCAGACTATAGAAGGGCAGTTAAAATCCACCATGAATAGGGTGTTTGGTAGTATGTTGAGTGCAGTGCCTCCAGTAGGTCCAGGTACAAGTTTTAAGCTTTGTTGGTCATAGAGTGTGGCCAGTAGCTGACCAGGGTATGGTATGGAAACTTGTCTATGGAGACCTGGACATGGATGAACTCTAGGGTATCACCCTGTTTAACTAACCTGGATGTGTTGCTGTTGGTCTAAATGTGTGGAAGACACTGTAACCTTGCATTGCCAGAGTACTTTCTGCAGCTTTAAACCAAGTCTCATTAACATCACAGATGTCAACATTCTCTAATTGAGGAGAGCTTGTAAGGTGTAGAGTTTCTTGTTTAGAAAAAACTCAAAACTTGCTGCAAGACATAGTCAACAGTCACAAGCTGTAAGAACCAAGTTTTATTAAGCGGTTTTCATCTCTCTGGGTAGGGAGACTTCTTCAGAGCTTTTTTCTGTGCCTTTTTGGCCTTTTACCAGTTTGTGGAGTTTCTTGTTTAGGTTGCCTGGTATTGCGCAATAGCACCTTAAAGTTGCTTTGATTTTTTTTTCTGTGTTGGTATTTTTGTCATTATGACATTGCCTAAAAAAGTTTCTAAGGGGAATGGATAATGTTTTAGCCAATATCCAAAAGCCCAGGGAGGACAAGTGTAGACCATCCTTGGCAAAGTAATGTGGTCTGTTAAGCATGTCCTCCCATGCTTATAGATATTGGATCCCCCCTGGAATGACACCAGAAAGTAAGCAAAGTGTTAAAATTAATCATTTTCTGAGCATACTGTGACATCTTCCTAGGAGTAGGTAAAATGCTGCTCAATGCAAGCCACATACCTGCGTGTGGCACATATTGAGAAAGAGCCATAATGTTTCTTTTCATGTAGTCCAATGAGGTGGAACATCTCAGGTCATCTACACCCACATAGACTACAACAGAACTACATTGGTACCTGGGGTGCAGTGACTTGAGTGTGTGCATGATATTATGGATCATAGCTCCAGACAGGCAACTAACCATTGTCTTCTCCTTGTCTACCTAGTGACAGGAGCATCTGTGTGTTGTACAATAGAATCCCCTGTGACAATAGTATAAGGTAAATCATTTGCTTGCTTTACGGGCTTTGTTCTTTTTGGACCATTGGGTGTAGGCTTATATGTATGGTGTTAGGTGTTGTTTTTCATATGTGCTCTAGAGAATAGTGAGCATAGGTGTTGACATTAGATGGCTTAGGAGGTCTTTGAGGTTTAGGAAGGTTTCTTTTAACTGCCTCATCATAAGAAGGTCTTATATGTGTGTGGTGAGTGGCATGTGTGTAGGATGTAGTGAGTGTGATCTTAGAAACCTTGTTAGTTAGCAAGATTTTAGCCTACAAAGAAGTCATGTATGTACATCTCTTGTGTACTGAGTTAGTTTATTTAAGGATTTAAAGGTTATTTGAGTCCATAAGATAATTGCTACATTCTCTCAGGATTCCCATATTTACCAAGCTGGTCACAGAGACGTTAGGAAAATGCATATCCATATTATCAGAACCTGTATTATGGCTGGTCTATTATGATTTAGGGACTTGGTTTTGCAGGGTGTCACCTGGGGGGTGTCTGGGATTAAGACTAGCTGTTAGTTAGTGCTGTGATTTCTTATCAGTCCTGTTCAACATGCTAACTAGTTGCCCTAAGTTTAGTTCCACTCAAAGCCTTAATGTGTTACAGGTTAAAGTCCTAAGTACCAGCTTTAGGTAAATTTTACAGCCTAAGATTTTGGTACTACAAAGTACACTGCTAACCACCGCTGAATGGTGAGCAGCTCGGAGGAAATGTTCCTACTTTATAGCCACAGGGAAAAAAGCTGAAAATTAACTCCTATGCCCTCTGGCCAGTAAACAACTACACTTTGAGCTGCCTGGAATGCTTCCCAACTCAGAGAAATCAGGCAACACCTTCATTCCACAAGATGGATGACCCTGGAAATTATTAATGTAAAAACACAGCAAAAGTAACTCTCAAGTGCAGACAAACACCAAACACATAAGTTCCTGGCTAGATCACCCTTCTGCAAGGTGATTTAAATTGTCTGATCAGTAACCCATCAAACATACAAAAAGAGTGATTTTTTAGGTAAACAGTTGCTTAAATGCTTTGACAATACTGCAAAACAGTAGCAATCCTTTAAATTAGCAAGTGCAAGTGCAAAGAAATACACTGATGTTTACTAACTCCGCATGGATTGCTCTAGATGCAGTAAAAACACCTTGGATTCACAGGCAAGGTTGCCAAGCATTGTTGAGCTCTGTGGGAATGAGCTCAGCAATACATGACTACACTCAGAGCCCCTCCTGTGTGTTCCTCAACTCAAATAGGCCAGGCTACCTCATACTGCCACTAGGTGATTAAACTCAGTCCTCTTAATGTAAAAACACACAAAAAGTCTACTAAGTGCAATGCTATCCCAGTAATTTAAAGAGATAGCTAGTTACTGATAATAAGGTGATTTAAGGCAATATAAATCAACAGCAAAGTGAAATCAGGTACTGCAAGTGTACAGAAATGCCAAACAGCTTAAAATGCACCAGAGAAAATTTATAGTCAGAGAGGTTTCTCAACAGCAACACTGGTTAGATAGATGGGCACTCAATATTTGGATCTATGGAAAACAGTGAGAGGGTAGAATTATCTAAATAGCGTATACAACTTGACAATAGCAGTGACGGAGGTAGTCAGATTACCATAAGGGATGTAAATAGAGACATTCACTGCTCAAAACCACAAGTGTAAAAGCAAGGTTTGGGGAAACCACAGCAAGACGCAGCAAGATATTCACTTATCTGGTATAGGGATACTCAGCAGCTGCATTCCTTTGTTTAAAGATATAACCAGGAAGTGCGTCCAAAGTAGAGAGGCCACAATAGCCAAAACTAGCTAAAACATGCAGTGATATATAGAATTAAGAAACCAGGAGCAATTCAATCAAAAGTAAATATGTTACAAACTAGACACCCTGTCTGCAACATACAGCCACACTCTGTAGCTATGTATTTATTGCTGGAGCCATTTTGGCTAGTTTTAGCAAATCTGATTTACCTAAGGAACCTAAAGAACAAACATTATTTGCTTACAATTAAAGCAACAGAAAAAGTAACTATTAGAAGACAGGGCTTCACATATCTGATGTACAGATGTAACCAGGAGGTACTCCCAAAACAGAGACCACAATAGCCCTAGATTATATTATCTGAAATGGGCCTCAAACCTATAATCCCTGTCTTAAAAGGCCAATGTGTTATTCATTAGGCCACTAGGGCCTGACTAGTTTTTCTGATCTATGTAATAGGCATTACGTCCCAGGCAGAGTTAAGTAAAATAATTTTCATAGTATATTACTCATTTCTACTTTCAAAGAACTGTTACCATATTTCAAACTTTAAGATTGTTATAGGTTTGAAATAAAAAACTGAGGCATAATAACAAAAAGACAAGGTAGAAATGCATTGATTCTAGGATATCACTGGTATATTATTACTATTACTATAAAGATGCACTATAAGAGAGAATTTGCATTTAGGCAAGTTAAACAGATATAAGAAATGATTACCATTGTAGAACTATATACACCAGTTATGGTAATTAACCAAGCCAAACCTTTATCATGACTTAGTCTGCCCTTTGAATTCAGATAGGTGCCCTGATGTGAGAGTGAATAAAGCGTTTTCGAACTCTGATCTGAAGCAAAACAAAAATAAGCTCTATCAGTTTCTTGCAAAACTCAAAACCTACAAAGGCTCCCCCATGTGTTTTCATTTTAACTGACTGAGTTCTTTCACTCCAATTCATTTGCCATCACGAAGATAAATGGCTACCACCAGAGACCTTTTCCATCTTACTCTTTTTAGTCTTCTTGAGATTTTTATAATATTTTGTAGTAATCATTCAGATTTATAGGATCATAGGAAGTTACTAGGCATTATAATGGCCATAGGGCCCTTACAAGCTTAGTCAATTTCTACCCTTATTTCCATGATCAGCACCTATTGCCTCTGTTCAACAGGGACACAGGTGGAACCCCCAGGGTGAATTTATGCTTACCCATCCAATCGTCCAAACTGTGTTTGAAGAGGGCGAATGAGGTGCTCTGTTTGACATGAAGTGGAAGTCTGTTCCAAAGGTGTGGTAAACTCTGGGAGATAAATCTGTCCCTCCAGCAGGTTCTATTAATGTCACATACCAGGTTAAGGTCATTAGAGCGAGTAACCCATGTACCATTTGACTTACAGAGATGCAGAATTTCCAATAAAGCTGGGTCAGAGATTGCCCTGTATGCAAGGCAGAGATCACCTCTGAGTAGTCTGTATGAAACAGAATAGTGTCACTGATTTCAAATGATCCACATAGGACAGATGCTGAAGACCTTGAATTTTCCTTGTAAGGAACCGCTGTGGTCTCTCCAATTGCTGCAGGTGCTTGGAAATGTATATAACAAAAGGGGTGTTGTACCCAATTACTGGCCTGACTTATTTCATTGGTGTAGTTAGTATATTACTGTTTTACTTCTCAGTTTACTTTGAAGTTATACCATTTTTTATGTTGGGCTAAAATGCATCATATTTTTTGTTCATTGTTTCTGTAGATGCAGGAAATCAAAAAACAAGCCCAATTAAAATGTATTCGTCGCTAAAAATAATATTAAACTCCTAGACTTCATGCTGTCCAATTTATTCACAGCTAAATATTAAGCACACTGCCAACATTAAACAGAGCAAAGATCACATCAAAAGAACATCTCATAGGATGATGCTCCTGTTTACAACAATCAGGTTCTTTCCTTTGCCTCAAAACTACCCAGATTCATAAACAGCTACTAAGCCTGCACCGCAAGGGACCATTGAGGAGCCTAGGTCAAGTTTCCAGTTAACCCAAAACACTGTCTAGTTAAGTTATTTGCTCAAGGACAGGGCAAACTATGAGGCAAAATCAGAGATGTGCAAAACTAGAGACAGATAAAAGCAGACTGTTCTGAATCATCTAAAAAGTTAGCAGAACAGCAGGTTTTGCGTCGACATATATTTTGTCTGCTATAATGAAAATCTAATGACTGACATTGACTGTAGTCCTCCTTAGTGATTCAGTAAAGGAAAAAAAAAAGGACTTTAATAGAGCTTTAGCAGTTGGTGTAGAGGGTTAAGAGTCTTGCTTTCTGTAGCTAAAGTACATGGTTCAACTCTGTGCAAGTCATTTAACTACAGAATGCCTCCAAATGGGAAATTTATTTCACACACACACACTACCAACCCAAACCACTCATTACATTGCCTAGACTGAAATGCTACTACAAAACACATTAAATCTGTATCATAAAGAGATGTAAAGCGGTACTTGTAATTAAAGCTTACTTGCTGCTACAAAACATAGGTTCATAGGTTCATAGGTTCATACTAGGCTATCTGCCCTAGGGCATTTATAAGCCTAGCCAGAGTATGTTTGGCTTTCGCCACCCATTTTAAATTAATTTTGCTATGCCCTTTTTCGAGGTTAGTATACTGTGCCTCTGTCTAACAGTGACACAGAAGTGACCCCCGGGGTAAACCTATGATCTCCCATCCACTCATCAAGATTCCTCTTGAAGAGAGTCAATGAGGGACTCTGCCTAACCTGGACTGGGATTTTATTCCATAGTGAAGGGAGCCTCTGGGTTATGAATCTGTCCCTCCAGCATGTCCTATTTATTTCAGTGCTGAGGTTCAAGTCTCTCGAGCGTGTAGCTCGATGGGATTTGGATTTTTTGAGGTGCAGCATGTCCCTTAATTCCGGGTTGGACATGGCCTTATACGTCAGGCACAGGTCACCTCTGAGCAGTCGGTATGCCACTGAGTAGAGCTGGAGTTTCTTTAACCGGGCAGCATATGGCATCTGTTTGAGCCCTTTGATCCTCTTGGTGAGGTACTTTTGGGGTCTTTCCAGTTGCTGCAGGTGTTTGGTAAGGTACATCCCAAAAGGGGCATTGTACTTGATTATGGGCCTGATGAGGGATGAGTAAAGAGGCACGATAACCTCCCCTAATCTAGATGTGAATCCCTTCATGATTAGGTGGGCTATGTAAAATGTTTTTCTAACCACTTTGGCCACGTGGTTGTCAAATGAGAGATTGCTATCAACTTGGGTCCCCAGGTCCCTAATGACTTCTTCTGTACTTAATGGATTACCACCTATGTGGTAATTTGTGGGCACTTTGTTTTTGCCAAAGGGGATGACTATACACTTTTTGGCATTTAGCTTGAGGCCATGGCTCTGGCACCAGTTGTCTGTTTCTATAAGGCCCTTTTGGAGGATGCTTGTGTCGGCTGGAGAGTCGATTATGGCACCCAGTTTGCAGTCATCTGCGAACTTGGTCAGCCACAGTCCTTCCGTGTTGGCCTGTACCTCCGAGAAATATATACCAAACAAGAGAGGTCCCAGGACTGAGCCTTGTGGGATGCCACTTGTAACTGGTTTGGAGTCTGACATGGCTCCAGCAATTCTAACCATGTGGGTTCTGTCCTTGAGCCAGTTTGCAACCCATCTAGTGACATAGGGGTTTATATTTAAGCTGGTGAGCTTATCTATAATGCCCGAGTGGGGTATTGTAGCCAAGGCTTTTACGAGGTCCAGATAGGCTGTGTGGACCACCTTCCCTTCGTCAATGACCTTGGTGACTGTTTCAAAGAAGTCAACCAGGTTTAAAAGGCAGGATCTGCCCTTAACAAAGCCAAACTGGGTATAAAGACAAAAGTGATGCCTGGACTGAAATGTCTCATTTGTTTCATTGATAATGTAGTATATCATTTGCTCAATACTTATTCCAAAGTTCAAAATTCCATGCCCATTTGTTCTGAGTTCCAGCTCAATGACTCAAAACTTTTGCCAGTGAAAGAGGAGCTGTGCTAAAATGCATCAGTGAGACTGCAGCTGTTAAGGAAATCAGACAGATGTCTTTGGCAGTCCAGCCCAATATCTAAATTAATGCTGAGCAACCCAGAAGGAACAAACTTTTTTTATTTAATTAATGCTGATGGTTGGGCCTCTCATCCAGCGCTGGGCCCTAGACAGCTACATAGGTCACCTTGTGCTGGATCTGGCCCTGCCCTACTTATTCACAAACTGCTCACTTCTATATTGTATTGCATATCTTGCCTGTGTTAGTATCTACTCCTTCTTCCAGTTTATTCTTATTCTATTAGATTACACCCCAGTGTTTGCTCTTACTCCTTTTACTTCTCATCCATACTTAGTGTAGAATTTATGTTCTAAAGTCAGACATAAACAAGTGTTTGGTGAATTACATTGTTTTTCACAAATCTTTGTAATTGTTTAGAGCTTTTCTCTGTGGTTCTCCAATGAAAATGGGAATTTCTGCCCAGTAGATATTCCTGTTAAACACATGCAAAATAAATAAAAAAATAACAGGTTAGCATATCAATTTACTTAATACCCACTTTCTCCTGGATGGCCTAAACTTGAAACTGAACAGCTTCAGGGGTAAGATGCTTAGATGGCTCCTTTAAGATGTGTTTCAATTATTTTGGGTTGAATTGTTCTGGATAGTAGCAGATATTTGAATGACTATTTCAAAAATCATTTGGCAGTGGTAAGGACTAAACCTCTATCATTTGCACAGGTTGACAACATTTCTCCTTTTGTGACAGCATCTAAGCCACGTGTTGCCAGTTATGGAGGAATTATACTTCACAACATTTCAGCTATAGGAGTATAATTGGACTAGAAAATCAAGAAACTCTAGGGCCTAAATCATGAAAACTACGCTGACTATATCAAAGACTTGTCCCACTTCTTGTTATCATTCAGGCTCCTGAGGAGTAACTTCTGCCTTGAGTACAGTAATTCAACAGACCCTATCTTCTCAAATATACTGCACAACTGCAAGTCCAGTGGTGGCATAAACATCCCCTTAAGAGATCTTAATATATACTACAATATAACTAGAACATGTTTGAGGGATATATATGGATCACAGAGAATACCACTTCCTTGGAATTGTTTTCCTCTCCACATAAAGCAAAGTACTTCCTTCACTCTAAAAGTAATCCAAAGAAATGGATGGGAAACCATAAATCTCCCCTGATTTAGATCCCTTGTCCCTTATAGATAGGAGAAATATGTGAGTGTCCTGCTGGCTGTGGGTTATTCATACTTAAAAGGGCTAAAATTTTAAAGGGAATGCAGGGTTAGGCTTCTAAAGATCCTCATGGCTCAATAGCCTAGTAAGTAACTATAAACCTATCAAACCTATTATTGGGATCTCTATTGATCTGTAGGGTTAGTCTGTAGGATAACCTGTTGTTGCTGTTATTGTGGCTGGACAAGCAACATCTCTGATTTAATGTAAAAGCGAAAGGCCATTTGCTTAATTTTGGAGGAAAACATAAAAAACATACATGTTTGATGGGGTGACACAAAGGGAAGAATAATCTCCCTTAAGATGGATTGTACTCTGAAGCATTAAAATTAGTGTCAGAATCCAAGAGTGTCCTATGAACAAGCAGAAGGAATGGACTTTAGGTTTTCTTAGGTAATTTGTTCATTACACAGGTGATCAGAAAAACTAATGTGGAAACATCCCTCTGTAGTGACCATATAGAAGAAAGGAGATCAGACTTGTATGAAGCATTCAGTGAAGAGTTAGTAAATTATGAAAAGAAAGGAGGATCTGAAGGGATAGAAAATGAAAATATTTCAGTGGCGGAGATGGCAGCAATATGACTGGAATGTGTTACTTTGTTATAGATAATGTAAGGATAAATTTGAAGAGGGGTCTATGAAGCATGAGTGGCAGTTAAAAGGGAGGATCATTCAAGAGGTTCTTGATGAAATACAACTGCAAGGAGAGAGAGGGTACCAGTGTCTTGGAATATTTTGGCTATGGCAGTAGTACAGAGTGATTTACTATATGGAAACAAGGTTGCCTGTAACAGAGTTATGAAGTGATGGTGCACAAGCAAGGCAGTTGGAAGTTGCTGGGGTGTTACTTGTAATAATCAAGCAGCTTTGACATATCAGAAAGGCCATACTGAAAACTGAAATAATTTGAAACAGGTCATTATCAATATAAGAGTGCTCCAAAGTATATCAGAGTAAATGGTGGAGTTCCATAGTATAGATAAAAAGAAGTAATACTAACACATTTAGTCTAAGTATGGGAACATTCATTTTATATTGCAGCATTTAATATAGCTGTACATGTATTTAAAGGTATATATGACAGAAATTACAAATAACATCTGAGGGTAATTTCAAATGTACTACACGGTAATATTGTAGAAAAAAAGATGATGATATTGTAATTATTTGTAGGAAGATAAAGATATAGAAGACAAGACAACCATACAATGTAACATTTGGTCTGTGGTCAGTGCTTTGTGACCTGCGTCACATTCACAGCCCAACCACAAGTGGAGAAAAAAAAACATGAATGAAGATGCAGTGGTATGATTAGGCCTGTGGAATTCTACAGCTCACAAAAGTGGTAGCATCACAATGACCAGCAAAAGGCAAATTATTTTTATTATTCCTTTTTTATATGAAACTGATTAACCTGAATTAAACCCTCTTGATCAGGTTCACTATATTTTGCATGAAGGTATGTGGAAGTTCAGGGAATGAGTCAGTGATTAGCATAACTAGCCTTCTGCTTTCCTTCACTATGGGAACTAAATAATTAAATAAATAATGAGATTCAGCTCCTCCCTCTCAACTGTCCAGATTTTCACAGAATGTCCAGATTTTTTGGCTTATATTGTTGGTCTCCTCTACATAAAATTTGTGTTTTTCTGGCAAATCATTGAGAATTGAAGTCACTAAATAATGGCAGAGATATCTAGTTCAAATTTCATATCCATCAAGAAATGTATATTGAGGGTGTGGCCAAGGTGCCAGTCTGATGGCAGCAGAAATACATAGCTCTGTTTAGATTTTAATATCCTGACATGAAATATACTTTAATTTTTAGAAAAATCGAACTAAAAGTATACTAAAAGTTAGATTAATATAAACTCTTTATTGTTTTCTAAAAATTAATACATAGTCGAGATATTTTTTTTAATTATTCCTGTCTAGAAGTTTTCTACTGAAGATCTCAAGATGAGCAACTCGAAGAAGCCACACCAGGAGAGTGCAGTGAAGAAAGAACTAGATCTTATAATAACAAACATCCAAGAACTGTCACTAAAAACATGAGCAACGTGAAGAACCCACACCAGGAGAGTGCAGTGAAGAAAGAACTACATCTTATAATAACAAACATCCAAGAACTGTCACTAAAAACATGAGCAACGTGAAGAACCCACACCAGGAGAGTGCAGTGAAGAAAGAACTACATCTTATAATAACAAACATCCAAGAACTGTCACTAAAAACATGAGCAACGTGAAGAACCCACACCAGGAGAGTGCAGTGAAGAAAGAACTGCATCTTATAATAACAAACATCCAAGAACTGTCACTAAAAACATGAGCAACGTGAAGAACCCACACCAGGAGAGTGCAGTGAAGAAAGAACTACATCTTATAACAAACATCCAAGAACTGTCACTAAAAACATGAGCAACGTGAAGAACCCACACCAGGAGAGTGCAGTGAAGAAAGAACTACATCTTATAATAACAAACATCCAAGAAGTGTCACTAAAAACATGAGCAACGTGAAGAACCCACACCAGGAGAGTGCAGTGAAGAAAGAACTGCATCTTATAATAACAAACATCCAAGAACTGTCACTAAAAACATGAGCAACGTGAAGAACCCACACCAGGAGAGTGCAGTGAAGAAAGAACTACATCTTATAATAACAAACATCCAAGAACTGTCACTAAAAATGGGCAAATTCAAAAACAACATGGATATTATCAAACAAGAATGCAGTAAACAACTGGAACTTCCAAATAGAATAGTAAAAAAACAATCTGAACAGATTCTTGCCTTAGAGAAAACAGTAACTGACCTAGATACTAGAGTGACATAAAATGAAAATCAAAATTAATTTCTTTTGAAACAAAACACCAGACGGATTGAAAAACTGGAAGACCTTGAAAGTAGATCAAGGAGGAATAACATAAAAATATATGGAATTCCTGAGAAAGAAGAGGGTGCTAACATGATTCAGTTCCTCAATAATAGTTTTCATCAGCACTAAACATGCCTGAATCCCTCTCTTTTGGAACTTGGCAAATCCAGCTTCATCTCTGAGTTCATCTAACCCCAGGTCTATAATAGTTAGATGTCTTTCCTTGCAGGACAAGTGCTGAAATCAGCTTGGACTAATTCCCCTATCAAGATGGGTGAAAAAGTTATTTATTTTGACAATGACTACACCTCTACAGTCATGACATGCACTGACAAGGCAGCTTGAGTGTTTTTTTTTTTTTTTTTTTTTTTTTTGCTTTCTGTAAATTCTAAAAGCTTCAAGATCTGAATTTCCCACCAAAAATGTTTTTTTTTCTTCACTAGAGACAACTTATGTTGTGCATGAGCCTATTTAGATACTTTATAACATGTTTATGAAGCTGCAGCTTGAGGAAACAACAGTGATGATATCATTTGACATTTTGAACTTGTTAAATGGTTGTACTTAGCATTCTTTTCTCTTGAAATTCTGTTATCCTTCACTACTTTAAATGGTAAATAATTAGTTCTGATAAAAGTGTTTAACTCCTTTGAAAATGCCTATATTATCTTATAGATGCATACATTCTGCAGATTCAGTGACACTATTAGTAACTAAATGACATCAAGTGAACTAGGAGCTACATTAGAAAACTCATTATGCATATTAACATCAGACTTATGTTATATAACTAAACCTTTAGTAACTAAACAGAGGATTGTGAGGCCCCCTTTTGTTTCTCTCTGTCTCCCCCCTTCCTGATGAAAGACATCAACATAGATATTGTTAATACATATGAGTAATATGTGTATAATTGCAAAATATAATAGTTATGCTGTAATAAGTGTTTTATATATATATATATATATATATATATATATATATATATATATATATATATATTCAACAGATCCTTACATGAAAAATGTTTGATAGATGACTGATAAAATGGTTAAATTATCTGATGTTTTTTGAAAAGTTTTGGAAATAGTGACAATCTTCTTAACCTTCAGCTTCTAATGTTTATACGTACTTTGATCTGATGTGTATTGCTGGCATATCTATGTATTAGAGGTGCTATTATCATATGTGATTTATTCATATAGCTTCAGATATATTGGACACTCTCATTCTAATGTACATTTCATTAATTCAGATTTGTTTAGTTGCTTTCATAATGCTTTTTTTTTTTGTTTTTATGCTATATTCTAAGCAGAGATGGATAATTTGTGTCTTTTGGTATTGGAGAGGTGGTGTATGGATGGTTTTGTTAAGTTTTTAACTAAACCAGAAACTTTATGTTTCATGTATGTGTTTGTAAATAGTTTTGGGTTTTTGAAAGTAGTGCTTAATACCCGTTATGCATCCATGATAAGTAAGTTTTCAGTAGATTTACAGTCAACGCGGAAGAAAGGTCTTTCAGTTAGTAATAACATACACATTATAGATAATGGCTTATAAATGTTTATCATTAAATATTAATGGTTTGAACAATAATGTCAAAAGAGCTGGTTTGCTTAAATATATCAAAATGCATAGAGCCTAGCTCATCCTTTTACAGGAAACCCATTTATTAAAAAAAGTTCTGCAAAAATACTCATTCAATGGCTATACCATTCTGGCTGATTCATGTTTTAAGACTAAGAGAATGGGCACTCTTATTCTATGAAAAGTTAAACCGCGTTAAACTGAAGGTACACACAGCATACAAAAGTTTAATTAAGCGCTTTTTGTCCTACTCACTGGTAGAAATTCTTCAGATAAAACAAGCACATTACACTCAAGCTTAAATATACAATAATAGTTAAGTAAATAGTCACATGGTTGTAACTTTCAATTAATCAATTGAATCCATCACAATGAAAGGGCGTAACGCTGAACTTGAATAAAACACAATGGTACTACTCTGTCACAATTCTACCCTGTAAAATCATTCACAAAATAACCCTTTCATGAATACATATTTTAGTTTACACTTATAAAAATTCATAAGTACACAGTAATATAAAAATGGTTAAACAAATACCATATTCGCATTGTATTGTATTATCACACATATCCGCCCTACTTTTTCTAATGAATAATCAGTAAAATACTATAGAATAGAATAAAGTAGAAGAAAATCAAATGAGGTAAAGTAAGGAAGACTAAATTTAATTTAAGAATAAATTTAATTAAGTCAGAATTATCACCCCCAAGATGAACATCAGTGCTATCATTTTTGATGTCACCAGGGTTATTTAACTTTGTTTCCCCATCCACTGAACACTGTCTAAATGGTTATACATTATAATTTGTCCAATATGAACCATTTCCATCACAGTTTCCCTTCATAAATGCAGCTAAACTCTCATCAAAATCTTCAGGAATACGTTTGCATGCATTACATTCCATAAAAGTTGTTTCATTATTCCCCAAATCTACTTCAATATATGCACCAACATCACCATCAATGTTCCTTCCGATTGGAGAATAAATGGACTCATTAAAAAACTTAGAAATGTCTGCCATTACCTCAAAGAGTTGGTAAGGTCCTTCCTAAAATAGTATGTAGAAAAGACAGGTCTTTCAAAAACCTTTTTGAGTTAAATAAGGGTATTAATAGTGGAAGTTCCAACCATCCCAAAGGGAATTTTAAGTGTGGGAGGTAATTGGTGTACCCACATTTTGGAAACTAGTGACAAGTTTAAATTTAATGGTAAAAATATTTACTTTACGGGACACTACAATTGTAGTAGTTCTAATGTTGTTTATATGGCCAAGTTCCAAGAGTGTCCTGTTTTTTATGTGGGGAAGACCTGTAGGTATTTTAAGAGTTGCATTAGTGAACATGTTAATGATGTCAGAAAGGGGAAAATAACTAATGCCCTGTATAGGCATATCAGGGAATATGGTAACCATTGTTTTAAGTTTTTGGTTATTGAACAGTTAATAAAGGACCCCAGGGGAAAGGTGCTGATTTACACCTGGATATGAGTGAGTTAAAGTGACAATTAAGGTTGGATGCAACTCAGTATCCAGGTATTAATGAAGCCACTAATATAGCATGCATTTTAAAATTAAAATGTTTAATGGGTTAGGGTTGTGTAAATGTATTGTATTTTAACTTTTTAAGATTCTATGGAGAATTTTATTAGCAATGTAAATTTTGTATTTATGTATTGTGTGCAAATTATGTGTTTTAAGTATTTAATGTCTGTAAGATGGTTTTACTTAATTGAGGTAATTCTGTGATTATTCTATTAACTACAGGGTGATGTGTACTTATGGGCTGGGTTATTCATTGTCAGTTGTTCTGAGGAAGTCCCTATCAGGGGAAGAAAGCGCTAAACCTGTTAATAAAGTATTCATCTGTTTTTGGAGCTGGTGTCCGTGTGTTAGTCGAAGATGTTTACGGAAACAAATGCTAATGGTGAAGTGACTGATACTATACTATGGGACACCTTTAAAGTTTATATATATGGTAAAATAAAATCTTGGTACCTTAAAAAAGGAGAGAGTGGGACAAAGAACATTTAGACAAAAAATAGGCAAGATAAAAATAGATGCAAAACCAAATAAAGTAGCACATAATGAAATTACAAAATTAAATCAAAAATACTTAGAAGCTCTGAATCATAGGGTAGCCATAAACCTGGAAAAATTGAAATTGTAGTCTTATGCTGTAAATCGCAATATCTACATAAAATAGCTGTAAGATCCAAAAAATAAAAATAAACAATCAAAATCTTATTAATGAGATTAAATATAAAAGTGATGGTTCAGTTAAGAGTACATCTAACTTAATGGGCATATTAGAAATGTTCAAAAACTACTATAAAGATATAAATAATAGCACACCACTTTTGGAGACAGATAATGTAGTAAATACTTTTATGCAAGAAAATATAACTACTAAGGTGACAATGCAACAAAATAACATATTAAATAAACAAATAGCACTAACAGAAGTGAAAGAGCAAATAAAAAAAATAAAAGATAATAAAGCTCCAGGACTGGATGGAATAATTCCTGAACTATATTAGATTTTTCCTGAATATATAATAAAGAAAATGATGAGTGCTTTTACTATGGTTAAGCAAAAATGTATAGCACCCCACATCATGGAAATACTCAATTATCTCCCCCATATTAAAACAAGGTAAGGACCCCAAATCTTGCGATTCATAAAGGCCAAATTCATTACTAAACACTGATTATAAAATTTTCATGACAGTATTAGCTAATAGGATGAAGAAAATATTACCTAATCTAATACATAATTATCAGACAGAGTTTATTCTTCATAGAAAAGTGCAAGATAACAATATTAAATTACTATCATTAATAGACATAGCATGCAAATATAAAAAAACAACTAACTATTATCAGCCTAGACACAGAAAAGGCTTTTAATTCTATTAGGTAGTCTTATCTACATAGAATTCTGATTGATTTTGAATTCTCCTCAGATTTTGTCAACTTATTAATGAAAATGTATAGTGGGGCAAAAGCTTATGTGAAAATCAGATCATGTCTTTCTTCACCACTAGAAATCCTCAAGGGAACTAGACAAGGTTGTCCTTTGTCGCCATTATTGTTTTCTCTTTCAATGGAACCTTTTGCTACATATATCAGAAATAAGCAAAATATCAAAGGCTTTTAAATTAATAAGGACTATTGTCCTGAGATACAATTATTTGCTGATGATATGTTGTTAACTTTGGGTGATATTGATGGTTCTTTGTATCATGTTTTAAATACCTTAAGCAAGTTTGAAAGAATTCCAGGGCTTAAATGTAATCATAATAAATCCAAAACATTACTAATTAACAAAAAGATCAATAAAAAACTAAAAGAGAATAGCCTGTTTAATTGGGAGAATGATGTGTTAGAATATTTGGGTGTCAGTATAAAGAGTACATGGAAAGAGTTTGTTAAATGAAACTACAATAATTTAATAACCACCATTAGTGAACTAATCAAAAGATGAAATAAAATGCTCTTCACAATGGAGGATAGGCTCTCTGTAATTAAAATTATAAAAATGTTGTTTTATATACAGTCATTGGTACTACCCCCTCCCAAAAAACTTATTTAAAAATGAGATTCCATGCTACTTAAATTTTTATGGTTCCCCTTAAAACCTAGGATTGCATATAAATGGCACATTAGAGCTTGGAACAGTAATGGCATAGCATTTCCTACCTTAGATCTTTATTCCATATCAGTTATAATTAATGTAATATTACATTGGATCACATCTACCTATATATCTGGCTGGAAAACAATACATGAGATTCATATAACTGATGTCAGAACTATAGAAAATTAATTTAAGGAACAATATGGAATAAGTAGAGTTCATTGGCTTTTAGGTGAATTTTGTTTATTTAATAAAAAGTTTGATCATTTTTCTCATAACAATCAAATATTTAATAACTTTAAAAATATAATTGATTATAATTACAGCATTAAACATTTTTTATTTCTTATATTCCCTATAGCATGCTCTCCTGTTTGCCTAGATACTTTTAACATCAATGCAATGCAAAAAATAAAGGAAAATAGCTTGATATTCTGGCATCAGTTTATTGAAAATAAGAGTATTAAACCATTAAACTCTCTTTTATGTAGTTTTTATAATAGTCAAGACAGTTGGTTGTTTATACACTCATTATGGCAGTTTATAGAAAACAAAATGAGAGTATCAATCAACCTAGAGACTGAATCTATACCTAGTGTGATTCAACTTTTTATTAGGTGTCTTGAAAAGACAGATAATCAAAAATTAGATATGTCACCTATCTATAAGATACTAAGAGAAAACACTCTAAAGTTTGACTCAGATTTTTGGAATTACTATGTAAAGATTAATGGAGAACAAATATCTGATGAATCCAAAAAAATTTTATTGAATTTTACGTACGGTACCTCTTTGTCATTATATTGGAGATTGTATACATGGAAATTTATGAATAGGAGTTTCTATGCTCCACATAAAATAAATCTTATACTCAAAAACAGTGAAAGTAAATGTTGGAAATGTGATGAATTACTAGAGGCCATCTGGGTTCACATGTTCATTGAATGTAGAAATCTTGTTCAATACTGGAAAGACTTCAGATATTTTGTAAATGCTTTGTGGTCTGATAACTGTCATATTTATAACTCGCTAATCCTATTTAATGTTCCTATACCTAATGTAATATCTATATCTCAGATTCAGTTACTCTGGTCAATTCTTGCAATTGCCAGAAAAGTTATTACTCTGAACTAGAAAAGTAAACAAGATTTGATGTTTGGGATAAGTGGATGTTCAGAAGTCAAAAAATTAAATAAATCCTCTGAGATGGCTCGTTGTAAAAGAGAATCTTCTAGAAATAGTTGAATTTTTCTATGTGCTAACATAACTTCATTCCTAGATTCTACCTGATATTTCTCGTTGTCAGCAAAGATCATTGTATGGTTGTTAACATAATCAATACTGTTAAAAAACACAACCCCCCCCCACCCTTATCGGGTTTCATAATTTTTAGCACTTAGGGGGTGGGGAATGGGGGGTTGTACCTCAATCCTAGAGGCTTGCCTGAACTTAGTTTTCCTAGTTTCATGGTTTCTGCTTTCAGTAAATGAAAGAAAATGTTAAGCAGGAAGACATTTCCCAAAAAAAAGGAGTCACTGCCGCAAACACTTATAAACTACACTGACAGTGATTTTCTGTAGACAAAAAAAAAAAAAACAGTCAGTGTAGTTAAGCTGTTCTTTGTAAGTTGGTTCCTATTGCAGTTTACAGTCAACAAGCATAGCCATTGCCAAAACAGTTCAGGGTCAGTCAACTGTATTGTCTGCCACTAGAGTTTTAACTTCCATTTGGGCATTTGACTTTCAAGAGTTCCTACTAGTCAGGAATTTTTCCTAACAGTCAAGATATTTGGTTGGATAAGTCTTTGTCAGGTATTGTGAGGGATTTGGATTCATATCTCAAGTGCAGCTTTTTAAGTTGTTAACAGTTTCACCTGCATTTTCTATTTGCATTTAAATTGTGTTGTCAGAATAGTCTATAGTTTGCTTTAACTGTCATCCTGGGAGGTGCGGAATGTAACCATTAGCAGACAACTATACTGAAAAATGTGTCTATATCTGATACCTTAGCTGAAGTACACTAAGGATGAAAAGTCTGAGCCATATTTTTATAAAGGCAAAGTAGCACATCTGTACTGCAGTTGTGCTATTAATTCTCAGTGGGAAAATGACATGCTTTTTTCTTTATAAAATAAGTACTATGGTAGTTATGAACAAAACCTATCTTCAAAAAAACTGTAAAGTACAAATTGCAGGAAACAATTTATAGATATTATTCAAGTCTTCTTTCCTCATTTCCTCAGTATTATTTTAGACAACCATACTTATCTAGTATATGTGATTCAACAAACATACCAACTGCAAAAGCAATAAGAATATCACAGTCGTTTGTGTGCAGAATATTTATACATGCACTCATCAGTTGCATTTAACACATTATATACTATTTCTTCAAGAACTCTGTTGGCCTGTTATGTTTGAAAGAGAAGCAACACAGATTTACTGAAAGGGGAGGGGGCATTAGCTGGGCAAATGGTGGTGCTTTTGTCAGGCCTGTACCAAAAGGTGGCAACTCTACATCTCAGTGAGTGCTTTTGTTTCTTTATGACTTTTTCTCCCCTATTATTCTATGGCATTTTATGTTTTTTCTTCATTTAAAAGTTCTACATATTAGTGGTAGTATTAAAGGACATTCATTCACCGCCCCCATAATACTGGCTTCCATTATAGACAACACTTACTCAATTCTGTATTTCAGAATAAGCATGAGTGTTAAGTTAATATTGCATTAAATCCTTATTAGTTAATTGATTGATTATCAATATGATGCAACTATAAATACTGTCCTAAGCATACCTCTCAACCATACCGAATTCATCAGTATTTATCGATTTTGATGGCAAAATATTGGGGTACCACGAATTTCTGAGTGGCCCTTTTAATTCCTGATTTCTTTCATTTTTTTTTTTTTTACACGTTTAAAGCTAGAGCTGATGTCACCATGCAATACCATGCAGGAGTATGCGTAGTGACATCAGCTTGTCAACAACTGCCTGTTGGAATTGGTTGGCTAACTCAGCTGGGAAGTTTGGAATAGCAGCAGCAGCAGTGGCAAGCAGAGTTGTGCAATATGTACATTACAATTTATAATCTAAGTTTTTTCAGAGTCCGTCCAGCGCCCGCCCACCTGTCTACACACTGCAAGAAATGAATGACAAAATTTAGTTTTTCAAGCAGGCTCCAATGGCTAAGGTTTGATTTCCATGTAAGTAAAAAAAAAGAATAAAAAGTTAAAACACGTATGTAATATGTATGCAGATTAAACTGGCTTTCAAGAGGTCTACCACACAGAACTAAGGCTATGACCTGTTAACTCATTTGAGTTTATAATCTCAGTTTGACTCCTTCCTTCTGGAGATATTTGCCTGCTGCCTCACTGCTATGATAATTCTTGATTTATTATTATTTGTTGGGGTAGAATAGTGGTCGCAGACTATACCATAATAATCCAATTGTCACTTTGTCACTTTGTACAAGTAAATAAAACTGTAGAGTGCAGACTACATGTACATGACTCAGTAAGACAGTTTGGATTTGGGAGATACGATGCAATGCACTGGTGGAACTGTGCACTCAATAGTGCCAATGAATTGAGGATCTTCTAAACCTTATTTCCTAATTTTTGAGGTTTTTTATATTTTAATACTTGAGATAACTAAATTCATTGGCACTATTGAGTGCAGTTCCGCCAGTGTATTGCATCGTATTGAGGGGAATTGTATGCCATACACATTGCCACATCCGTGTAATTTTAACAGTACTACTACTACTCATATTGTGATTTTTTAACAGTAGAATGAGCAGTCAAGCATCCATTGTAATTTCAAAATGTGAACTGATTTGAACTGTTTGATGAATCTATTTTTAAAGTGTGTGCCAATACTCCATCCTGTAAAGCTGTGAATTTGAATTTTCTGATGGAAGACACACAAAAAAAAATCAATATTTCCATTTGACATGAAAATAGTACATTATGTTACATTTGTTCACTTTCATGTCAACAACACAGCTTTAATTTGCTTTGCTACTCTAGTGAACTTTTGAAGCACAGTTCAAGACTGTGACCGAACTCTCCTTAATTGATCAGGAGTAGTCTGCCATAATGGTACTGGTGGGGATTCCCTCTGTCTAACTTTGCCTGTTGTTGTTCCTTGTAAGTTGAGCAAGTGTATTCTAAAATATGACTTTCTAATAAGGGAGATACTGAATCAGTGCTGACTGTTGATTTGTGAGAAGGGGTTAAATTGTTACCAGGGAGTGAAGCAGTGTATACAGGGACAAGTGGGCTTACAGAGTCAACATGGGTTCTCACATTGTGTACTGTTATGGGTGTTTGTCTTCCATTGGGCTTCATAGGTCAGGTGATAAGCTAACATCAGTTACGTATGATATTTACACACAATGTTCTTTTGTTTGTGTCACTTTCTAATTAGATTGAGTAATCTGTAGTAGCAGAATGACAGAAATAACCATTACAGTAGGTGGTATTAACTGACTGAAATTATGACATTCATTTGGATATTTCACCATTTTTTATGCCTGCAGATGTTGCTTTGAGTCTTAAATTATGTGATGAAACGTACGCAGTTAGGTAAACATTCATTAGGGATGAAAACATGCCATTCATTTTCAAAGGATGAAAGTCTGCTAATTTTGTTGTTCTCATCACAATCTAAGATGTAATGCCTGAATTAATGTTGTATCAAGATTACAGTCATAAGAAAATACATTGTTTTGTACAAATGCTTACCATTCCTTTCACAACCATAAGGAAAGCTCTGTAACTTCCTTCTTGTCTAGGGGGAGGCATAATGAATGCTCAAAGTGCTGATATGATACCTTCTTTTACATTATGTTTAGTTTGAGTCTGAATCACCTGATGCACCTTATCAAAGCATCATAAATGAAACTTACATGCTTAGCCTCCAAAGTATGAATCCAGGAATCTAGATATTTGTGGCACTAATTTATTGTTCTTTTGCTTTGTCTGTAAGAGTAATAAAATACGCACATTTGTAGAAGTATCAAGAGGAAATAGTATATTGCTGAAACATCTGTCTGCTTACTTCCAGATTGTTGGAAAATTATTAATCAGGCCATGACAGAGGGTACATAGGTGTCAGCTGTCCAGATTTTTGCTTCATATTTTTAGTCTGTTACTCATAAAAATTGTAGTTTTCTGACAAATCACTGAGGTTTAAAGTCACTAAATAAAGACATGCATTTGACTTCATGTCTTTCAGAAAATGCATGCTGCCACTACGCCCCAACACATAACACATGACTCAGCTCAACTTCACAGTGAACCAACCAACAGAGAGGCCACTCTCTACTTTCTCTTTATTTTTTTTCCTGCGGTGGCATCTAGACTCCATGGGTCCTGTGACTTTTCTGTGGCTTCTTTCTAACAGGAGTTCATAATTTAGGCAAGTTACAAGTTTCTATCCCAGCACTCATGATCTTTGAACCACAAAAATAAGTTATAGTGTTTTCTCTCAATGTTGTGTTTTTTTTGTTTGTTTTTTTGTTTTGTGTTTTTTTTTTTTTTTTGCCATCGCTGGCCCTCTCCCCACCCCCAAGTCTCTTCCAATACCAGGAACTTTACGCATGCCTTTGCAGCAGTGTGGCACAGGGAAACATTTTATCCTTTTTCTTAAATTCCCTCACCCCACCTCATCCCACAATCTGTCCAGAGTGAAAATGAAGACCAAATTGATTATTCTACCCCACTTTGGCCCTGACTGTCTTGGTTCTCAATCCCTATTAGAAATCTTTTTGCTTTTTTTTCCCCTTTTTTTCCTGTTCTGATTAGGGCCTATATTGTTATGAAGAATTATGTTCCGATGTGAAATAAATTAATCAATTGAATTACCACCGACAGTATGTGATTTATTCTGCAACAGCAATGTATTTGTTCCATATATATTGATATTTGTCATCTGTGTATAGTTTTGGATTTAGTAGCAGGTATAGAAATAGGATAATATATGTCCCTTTCTATTTCCTTGTTGGTTTATCTTTGTTACGCTTGTTATATTAAACTGTTTTATTTTTATACATGTTATAATGGTCCAGACTGTCCAGTAAATTATATTTGCGCAAAAAAGGAGCACAAACAGGAGAAGGCCTAGAACAGACACCTAATATACAACCTTGCTTAGTTCAAAAGGTTTGGAGAAACAGACATTTAATAGAAATTTAACCATATAGTTACTAAGGTAACTTGAACCAGTTTAAAGTGGTGGCATATAGGCCATAGGCTTTTAATTTACTTAAGTAGAGTGGATGAGAATACCGGTGATGACATACTTTATGCAAACCTTTGCTGAGGTTAGCAAAGATAAAGTCTAGTCTGAAAAACATTTTTCTTGTTAGTGAGAGAGACTTAAGACTTGTAGAAGTGATATAACTACTTCTGAAACCATGTTTTTTTTGGGTAGCCTGATATCAGAAAACAACAGGAAAGGACCACCACAAACTGAAACATAAACTAAATTTATTCCAAGGACATAAAATAAGCGCTTTCATATGCTGCCAAGGCACGCTTCATCAGATTTCAACAAACTAGTTGAGCTTCAAGATGTATATATATTCATTCCATCTAATTCAATTAGCACACATTATATCAGTCAAACAATCAAGTGAAGTTAACTCATTGTGATACTTTAGTCACTAGATTTCATGGCTGCATTATGCAATATATTAAAACCTTATTCACAATTATGTCATAATGTACAACATTCCCGATGCTCTTAAATCAGTATAAAAAATGTCATAGAACGAATTCATCCTAATCAGGGTAAAAACAGGAATGAATAAAAAAAAAAAAATATATATATATATATATATATATATATATATATATGTGCAAAATAAATAAATAAGCATACAAATAAAAACAATATGTATAACTATTAAATATAACCATGATGTATAGTGTTGAATGAAATATCATAATAGATAAAATTAAAATTGGTGAATAATTATACAATAAATATTATTACAATATATATATGGCAGCAATTTACATAAATTAAATATTCCTGTTTAACTACCTACCTATCTGCGTGCAGCAAGAATGGGTTTGAAACTAACAAATTGATTGAGACCCGGTTCCACATGCGCTCTCAGCTTAAAAATACAACATAACTCTACTGACTCTAAATGATTCATATTATCACCACCCCTCTTATTATTAGTAACTAACTGTAAAACCCTGAATTTGAAGCTATGGTCCATATGGACTGCAATGTGTTTGGCTAATGCATTAAGTTGATTCATCTTCCTGATATCATATGTGTGATTATACATCCTGTCTTTTAATTTCCTTGATGTCACCCCTACATAAAATGCTGTACATTCCGTACAGGTAGCTAAATAAATAAGGTTCATACTAGTGCATGTCACATAAAATTTAGGTGTAAACACATAGTCTAATGTGGGGTGAACAAAAGGTTGCTCATCAGTAATAAAGTTACACATACTACATTTATTACATGGGAAAGTAGCCTGTAAAGTAACAGGCCACTATGCATATATCTTGTCTAGATGCGGGTTCACATCTGCGTAAGGGAAAATTCTCATCATATTCTGTTTGCCTGCTCCTCAGTTTGCATTTAAAAGTTGGTATCCCACAAATCCATTGGATTGGGTGGGGTTACATAATTATTTATGCAGATTTTATGTTAATCAGCATACAGATTTGTACCTATTTTTCATGGGCCTTTGTTCACATTTTTGTTGTTTCCAGATTGAGAGGTATGATCCTAAGGATAAAAGTCATGCCATACTTATGAAGGGGGTATCCATCCGTGTTCTCAGCTGTCAGTAATTGCTTGTGTTCCCACTCACACTTCACTTCTGGGTCAGCAGAAAATTAGAAAAAGTTAGATAGCCAACCTTTGACCTTGTCTTACAATAATACTGAAACACCTAGAACCTCCTTTAGGGCAAAGTGCTGCAGTGCTGCAAATAACATTCCTCTGGTACCAGCCTGTCCCCTTGCTATTTTAATACAGCATTGATGTAATATAGGATGTTCCACTTGCACACAACATCAAATAAGCTTGCATTCAACAAAACAATATGGTTCTTTTGAAGTACTACTTTAGAAAAACAGTTTTCCCAGAGCACTCATGAAGCACATTTAACCAGTAAAAGGTAGAGCAGAAAGGGATCTACTTCAACAGCAGATGCATGAAGCATTTATTCACTTCTGATTTTTTATTTGTTTTGAGACCTATTTCAGGTAGTCATGTCAATTATGCTAAAGTAAGATAAAGTAATGTCCAAAGGAACCCTGACAGTCAGGGCTGGGTGAATGAGGAATAATTACTTTTACATGAAACAACTGCAGAGAAAAGTCTACCTGCACATAAATACAGTGCACCTTTTTTGCATTCATTCTAGTGAAACTAATGTATAATTAATCTTTAGTTATTTTGCTCTTTAAGTTTCTATGGGCTTCTTGGATCCTTCCTTTATTCCTTTTGAGTCAGCAAGAGCATCTGTAATTCAGTTTTGCTTTGTTTCTTTCAGTATTAATGCTGAATCATTAAGACAGATGTGGACATAGAAGCCCTGCAAGTCACCAGCAGAATATCAGATTAAGCTAAAAAGGGGGTAAGTTATTTCTGAAAACATTTTCATCTCAGAGGTTGAAGTGTAAAAACAAATAAGCCTTTAGCTAAAGTGTAGACACATTCTTTGAATTTCACATGCTTAATCTCATAGTTGTATTATGGGTTGTAAGGTGCTTTGAACTGCATGGGCTACAGTTTTTCACAACATCATTTCCTTTTTCACTGATATTGAAAATGTTGCTGTATTCAGTACTCCATACTGTTAATTAGTGCATTCTCTTGATTTAAATATTTTTGACAAAGCAGACACAGTTATCAAAACATTAGCAATTGCACAGCATTCGCTTTCCTTCTAGACGTGGTATATTGAAGCAGAATATGTTACCAGGTAAAGATTGTTATCTATTGTCATTATCAATAAGCAGATTTTTATAGCATGTAACTTCTGATTGCGTATGATACCTTATGATGGCATGAGTACATTTGGCATCAGTAAATTATAGCATGAATGGGAGAAGACATATCACAAAGCTAGTAGGTCTATCACTAGCTCTATACTCTTTCAGAAAATTATGTTACTCCAAATGCTGGTTCTTAAGTGTTCAAAATTCAAATTCTCTTACTTTGTTAGACAAATAAACAAGAAAGCCACACTTTCCCTACCTAATTAATGTTTGTATGATAGCATCAGTGTTACATGGGTATGATAAAGATGTGTAGCATAGACAAATAGATCATTACAAAGATCTATGTATATACCTTTTAGTTTAGCAGTGCAAACTGTATCTGACATACTTAAGGCAGCTTAATTCAAATATTTAAAGGGTGGAGCAGTGTTACATTCTCTCCACAAATCTGTATATTATTAAAACAGAACCCTGTTGATAACAGCAATACAGATGAATGGAAAAAAAAGATTTGTTTATGGACCCTGGTGAAAGAAATTATTTCTTGTGACAGTAAACTAAGGGATAGCATGACCCATGGGATGACCAGTAGAATCCAATGTCTCCTACACTGTTGCTGTTGAGATGGTCTTTTCCCACTATGATAATGGCGGATTGCTAGGGAGTGTTCTTGTAGCAGTTTTTGATATGATTCCTTCAGAGCCTGTGGTCACTTAATCTACCACTAATTCTGATATGGAAGGAGATCTACCACAAGGCCAAACTCACAAATATTTTCACTGAAAATATCATTATTGTTCAATTTAAGCAAGTTTAACATGAAGACCCTTGCTGTGTATAAAGGAGTAGTTCTTGCACTCTAAGAACCACTTGCTAAGTGGGCCACTGACCTTTCACTTGACCCATAGATTACACTGTACATGCCAGTTACTTGGTCTACCTAGTTTCCTGGTTTCTGCATTCAGTAAATGAAAGAAAATCTGTTCTACTCTGTGGTTCCTTATTAATTGCTCTGTATCAGCTATAAAGTGATTGCTCTCTGTAATAATTGACCTAATGGTGGAAATCCCACTACCATACTCCCAATTCCCACCCAACCCCTCTTACTCTACCATTATCCTTCCCACATACACATTTCACCTGTAACATACATTCCTTAATCCTCCCTAAACAACTCTATTGCATTCATATAAACACTCCTGTTTCTATTTTCCTAGTCTCTTTCACCTAACGTTTAGTTTCATTCCCTACAACCTTTCTCCCCCCTATACTGCCTTGCACTATATCCATTCATACTCAGACTACTACCCAGCAGTACCTATATATTACTTTACAATGCAATGTCTACTTTCCTCAAATATACACTCACTACTTCCTAACTAAAGTACTTCCTCATACTCTATCCTTTCCATCCTTTCAAACCCTTCTATTTCTTACATTTCAGAAATATAACAGAAGATACCAGGACAGCCTAACTCTCGTCTTTCATAGAAAATATTTCCTTCCTACCTGCCGTCTGCCAGCTTTCAGACTCCAGCACCATGAAATATCCTGCAGCTCAGCCATTCTTGTTTCCTTCTTGTTTCCTACTTCCCGACTACCTGCCATCAATAATCCTGATCCCTTTATATAATCGTGCTACTCTTCTGTTTATTCTCTATTTTTCCCCTCCTACTGAGCCATCTCTCATCCTACCATGACTTAATAATAGTCCTCAGCATCTCTCCAACTCTGTCCCAACCACCTATCTATACTTCCCCCATTAACTTTTCACACATTGCACCAAACCTGTTTAATGCCTCCCCTCAGCTTTACCCTAAATGTAGACTGATTAACTCCATTTCAACTCAAATCAAAATAAAATTAAGTAAAAAAATACTCTCCAAAAACAAGAATCAATAATACCCCAACACGGGAGCATAGGAAGTTGCTAGGCTATTGGTACTGAGGCCCTTACAAGCCTAGCCAAGAATTTAGCCCATGCTTCAAGTCAGCACCCTATGCCACTGACTTATTGGAACATGGGCTAAATTCTTGGCTAGGCTTGTAAGGGCCCAATATACTAAAATCCTCCAAGGAATAGGCATTCACTCTAATCCTGGCCCACCTATCACAACCAACATCGAGACAATTCCCTTCAACACACTACCCTAACCCCACGATTGTCTACTCCCCACCCCAGTAATCTAACTTTTGCCACCATAAATAATAGAGGCATAAAAATAAAACTACTGAACTGCATGTCTGGATTACCCAATACAATCCTGATATTCTTGTATAACTGAAACTCAGTATAAATTACTCCAAAATTATACCCTGGCTATAATATAATCTGTAATTACTGTATAAAGAGGAAAGGAGCTGGTATTGCTCTTATATTTTCCAACCAGATACACAATCCCCCTACAACAAAGTAATGCCAAAATTTGGTTCTGCAGAGCTTTTCATGACTTCACTGAAAATAAACAAATGTGTATTACTGCATTTCCATCCCACCTGGAGGCAATACAGCTACACTGGAAGATGTCCTACATTGGATATCCATAACAATTCTACATGAAAAAAATATATTACTAGCTGATGTCAGTATCAATTGGTTGGACATTACCTCTAACTCCCCTACATCTAGAATGAATGTATACAGTTTCTCACAACTAATTAATAGTCCCACACATTATAGCAAGATATCAAATCCCTTATTACATTTGATCCTAGTATCAGACACAAGAAAATTCAACACTGCAGGTACAATATTAGACTCTCTTAGTGATTATATCCCAATCTATACAACCAGACATCTCATACATCCACTCAAACATCATGTTTATAAAACAACAAGCAACCTGTCCAGGTTTTACCCGGAAATATTCATTATTACTTTATTATCTATTAACTGGAGCATCCTAAAAATCTACAATGTTGTAAGTTAATTCAAAACAACTTTCCTAAATATCCTAAATAACTTTGTACCCCTTAGAAAGAAGAGACTAAAACAAATAATGCAATTTGGGTATCCAAAATGAGTATAATGCTAATGCAAGATAGAGAAAAAAGCATAAAAAGAATGGTAAAAAATATAAAACACCACAATAGCTTAAAAACTTCAGAATGGTCTCTAGCTATAATTAAAAGCAAATAAATGAAGACAAAAAACTATACTATAACAACTTTCAGAGCAATAGTAAACACAGCCCTAAAAATTCTGGTCAACCCTTGCATCCTGACCAAAAATTCAACCGTAACCCCTCACCCAACAACTCATCAGTCAAAACTGCAATAAAATTCAACATGTATTTCATAGCTAGAATAGAGTCCCTAACCAAGGATTTCCCAACATCTAATTCCAACCCTGTCCAACAGCCACATGTCACCCACATCCACTTTTCCCTTCAAACATGTGCTCACATCACATATAAACCTACTCGTAAACAAACTCAGATAATGCTCTACTTCAGCTGATGATCTTCCAACTGAGTACCTTAAAATAGTAGCCAGTAACATAGCCTATCCCATCTCAATCCTTATAAACAGGGCAATCCCAGAATCCCATGTACCATCTAGAAAAAAAAATCACATATTATCCCTCTGCACAAAGGAGGAAATTCTACAGACATTATTAACTTTAGTCCTATAGTAATCCTATCCCCCCTATCCAAAATACTTAAATAATACTTTCAAACACAATTGTTTAACTATCTCCAGCATAAAGAACTCCTGTCCCCCACACAACATGGCTTCCATTCCTTCCATGGTACTAACACTGCACTTTTAACCTTAACAGATAGTGTCAATAAAGCTAGAAATAATGGCAAACTTGCCTCCTCCTTATTTCTATAGGTTCAAAGATGATCACGAGGCTAACAACCCCAGGGGGCCTTTTTAAGCCTAGCCAAGCATCCCAAAGTTTAAATCAAACCCTGTACCTTGTACCTGAGAGGTAAATACCCTAGGTATTATGCCAACTATAATCCCTTTGTATTAGGTTCATAGGTAATTACTATGCTAGCTGTCCTTGGTGGCCATTTTAAGCTTAGCCAAGTTCTCTTTCAAAGGTTGAGAATCAAACCCTGTACCTTCTGAGTGTGAGGTGAATACCTTAACCATTATAACAACTCCCAAATAGGGATACTTGTCTAAAGCCTTCATTGCAGTTTGTCACTGCAAACTTCTGCTTCAAATGTCCTCAGTAGGTCTGTTGCAGCTCACCCTTCAAAAGCTTATTGTCCAGAAGGTATCAGTCAGTAAAATGGCACTCAACCCTCTCTACATACCTCACAGTCACCACCAGTGTACCATAAGACTCTGTCTTTGGTCACTTCCTATTTAACATTCATCCACAAAACAAGCCTCCATAATGCAATATTCAGATGATTCCATGCTCACATGCACATCAGAAAATGAGGTACATCTCAAAAGTAAAAAAAATACTGATGAAGCTTTAACAGCCACTGAAGCATGGCTTTATAACTCAAAACATTAACCAACTGAAATATTAGGACAAACTAGAGCGAGTTCCAAGATGTGGAGACTGAATGGCCAAAACAATTGTATATACCAAGTCTGAGATGCCATTTCTCAGAATATTCCCTTTTCTCTGAGGTATGCCAATTTTGGACTTTTATAAATAAGTTCAGGGGGAGTGGGAAGTTAGCCAGACATTTTAAGAAGAAAAAGAGCAATTTTTGAGATTCACTCTTCTCTGGATTTTCAGGGGGGGGGGGTTTCGGATTTTTAGCACTCAGTATTTTGAGTGCCAACATTTCAATATGCAGCCACTTAAAACTTATGCCCCCCAAAAAAAACCTACTACTTTTTGCCCCAAATCCTTCTCTCATGAAAAAAAAATTAAAATCCTCTCTCTCAATATTTCCTCCATTGAAATTACTTCTCATAGCAAGTTATTAGGGATGATAATGGATGATATTTTTGAATTCTACCAGCATATAAAAATTGCATTAACAAATTACCAAAATTAGGGATGCTTTACAGAGCCAAATCTTTCTCACCAACACAACTAAAACTATGTTTGCCACATGCTCCACTCACTACTTTATGGCCTCTTCATATTTACTAGCCCCAGGCACAACAAAAAGCAAAATATGAAGAATGCTATAATAAAGTGAATAAATTTATAGCAAATACCCCTTTCAGAACCCACCCTCTGTATAGCACTAAAAAGCCTAATTGGTTAGAAATATCCTATCAACTAACATACACAGCTTCCCACCACCTATAAAATTATCCAACATCTATTTGTCCAGCATTAAACACCATTCCACAGAATTATGTTTCCATACCATCATTACAATTCAATGACCAAAATCTCCTCTCTGCCTGCAAACCTGTCAAATCTGCTGAGCATGGTCACCACTCATACCATGTTGCTAAGGACTGGAGCTCCTTAGCTGTATCCACCAGATCAATACCCTCCATCCAGTCCTTTAAAACCATCCTGAAAGACTTTCTAGCCAGATTCTGGATCTGTTCTTGCTCAACCCAAGGATAAACTATATTCTAAAATATGACAAAGAACCTATTCATACCATATACCTCCTTACTCCCCCTTCTCCCCTCATCTCCTTACTTCAATCAATATCTTTCTCTGACTCTTTATCTAAATATCACATAAACCTGTTTTCTCTCACTTCATATTGCAATTCTTGTTTGTATTATACTAATGTACCTTTAATTTCTCTAAACTAGCTAAATGTCCTCTGAATATTAAATTATCCACATGTAAGTTGTATATATTCTTAACCAATCATTTCATTTTTGTCTAATTTTATATAATTGTATGAACTGTATATCTTTTGTTTTTATTGTATTATTTTGTAGATTGAAAAATAATTGTTCTTTAAATGTTTTTGTAATACTTGGAGCTTTTTTCTCCAGACTTAATTTCCAAGTTATCAAATGTCAATAAATAAGTAATAATATTAACCCTAAATAGTGGAAATTATTAGTAGTTTTTTAAAATCTAATCAAGTAACTGAAATTGAACCAAGAAGGTACACGAAGAAAAGCAATAAAATGCAAATATATTATCTTTCTTTTTCCTCCCCTCACCTGGCTGCTGAGCGCCCTGCTCCTGTTGCTGGATCTACATTGTGTACCTGAGTGTTCCAGCAACATTCTATCTGTTCGCACCCCTCTGAAAGCCTCGGAACTGTGAGGCACCACAGAAAAAAACCCTCATATCTTCATGAATAGTGTGTCCCAAATAAGGCTTTGGATGTATGCCAAATAAGGCTTTGGATCATTGTGTACCTGAGTGTTCCAGCAACATTCTATCTGTTTGCACCCCTCTGAAAGCCTCGGAACTGTGAGGCACCACAGAAAAAACCCTCATATCTTCCTGAATAGTGTGTCCCAAATAAGGCTTTGGATGTATGCCAAATAAAGCTTTGGATCATTGTGTACCTGAGTGTTCCAGCAACATTCTATCTGTTTGCACCCCTCTGAAAGCCTCGGAACTGTGAGGCACCACAGAAAAAACCCTCATATCTTCCTGAATAGTGTGTCCCAAATAAGGCTTTGGATGCATGCCAAATAAGGCTTTGGATCATTGTGTACCTGAGTGTTCCAGCAACATTCTATCTGTTCATACCCCTCTGAAAGCCTCAGAACTGTGAGGCACCACAGAAAAACCCCTCATATCTTCCTGAATAGTGTGTCCCAAATAAGGCTTTGGATGTATGCCAAATAAGGCTTTGGATGTATGTATTCACATTCACTGCTCGTTGTTATTTGTATGTCAATTCATCTAAGCTAAAGTTCTTATAATATCTAGTCCAGACCACCTGAGCAGGCAGATCAGCCAGCAGCCAACCCCCCTTCTGCTTTCAGCTTGTACCTCCACAGTCTTAGCCCCTGTTTTGCTTATTCCTTCTTTTTCCCCTCCCTGCCACCCTCTCCACTAAATAAAGCAGTACCATACCATACACTGCCACCAGGTGGTGCTTCAAACCTCATTCCCTGCACATTACTTTTTCTCCTAAGCGGTCTCTGTTCCTGTGAAAATAATAGCCTCTCCAGTGTTATTTTCCTATTCCATCTCTGTAAACTTACTGAGGATACCCTCAATTCTACTCTGTTCTTAGTCTTTTATATAGTCATTTACCACCTTATCTCCAGCCCCAGGCACCCTATCAGTGACCTACAGTCAACTATTCTACCTTTCTTCCTTACTATTCTCTGCATACTCTCCTCCTTTTTCCAGCCTTCACACTTACCTGTTGCTTGTCTTTCATTTTACCTGATTGTCTTATTCCACATTCTGCTCTTTTGTCTCTACCCGCTCTGTTTGCCCTGTGGGCTCACTCCGCTCCCCTACCCTACCCCCAATTCCCACCCACCCCCAGTACCTCTACATTTATACCCATATAGACACACCTACTTCCTCTGCTCCTACCAAACTCCACCCCTTCCTTTTTACCTACCAAACTCCACCCCTCCTACCAAACTCCACCCCTTCCTTTTTTACCTACCAAACTCCACCCCTTCCTCTTCCTATCCCCTCCTCCAGTCATACTACCCACATCTCATTTCCCCACCTCCTCTCTCAACCCCCACATTCCTTATTAAAACTCTAACATGTCCATAACAATTCCATCCCTTTCTATCCAACTACTACTCCTTCTTAACCTCACCCTCATCTACCATCTCACCCAGCCTTACCTCTTCAATCACACCCTACTCCTACATACTACCTACCCTCTCCACACATCACATACCTACTATACCTACTCCATCTCTCCTGAACTTTATCCCATTAATCACTTCTTATGGTTTCGTTACAAACCAATCCCTTCTCATTATACATGTATACACACTTTCCACCCCATATCCTCCACTAATCCTTTAACCCACATCCCTCCACCAAAACAACTCAAATACCTTTACTACTTAACTCAACTCCTAACTTCCATACTTTTATCCGGTGATATACACTACAACCCAGGCCCAAACCTCTCCTCCTCAAATTCTAAATCCATCCTATTTGCATCCCTTAACGCACAAAGCATAGCTAACAAAATTCCAAATCTACATTCCTGGTTATTTCACAACAAACCAGACATCCTAGCCATTTCTGAAACCTGGCTAAAACTACATATAAAAGATTCAGAGATAGTACCACCTAACTACTCAATCATCAGATCAGACAGAACTCATAAAAAGGGAGGTGGTGTAGCCCTACTCTACTCATCCTCCCTATGTATAACTCCCTATAACAAAGCCATCCCCCAGTTCTACAAAGCAGAATTAATACTGGCTCTTCTCCAGCTGAACAAACACAAATACATATACATTGTCACTCTTTACATTCCCCAAGGAGACAATATACCAATTATCAAAGAAATCCTCTCCTGGCTCTCAGCTAACATTAAAAATGAAATTATAATCATGGGAGATACCAATATTAACTGGTCCTCCATTCAGTCCCCCTCTCACTCCCTTAACATCAACCTATATAACTACTGTCAACTCATCAACTCCATTACTAGACCATACAAAGACTTCACCAGTGGCAGCACCCTAGATTGGATTCTAGTCTCCCACCCTCACTACTACCCAGATAGCGGAACATTACCTGACTCCCTCAGTGACCACCTTCCTATCTTCACTAGACGTCTTCCTTCTCCCTTACAAGTCACTCATAATTATATTACTTCCCGATGCCACAAAAACTTTAACCCAGAAGCCTTCTGCAATTCCCTAAAATCACTTAACTGGTACCCCTTAAAAACTCTACCCCTTGATGATGCAATCATTCACTTTAATACCACATTCCTAAACCTTCTAGATACTCATGCTCCTTCAAAAACCAAAAGAATAAAAAAACAATCCACCCTCTGGTTAACTGCACACACCCTAACCTCCATGCAACTTAGAGACAAAGCCTGGACACAATATCAAAAGAACAAATCTATATCTTCCCTCAATGAATACAAAACTCTTCGTAACTTTGTTAAAAAACTTATCTCTACAGACCGTCGTAACTACTTCACCCGACTCCAAACAAATCACAAAACTAGCCCTCAAAAATTCTGGTGGGGTATAACTATGCTCCTAAAACCTGGAACCACAGAAAACCCTATCCCTTGCCCAAATGTAGATGACACAGATCTTGCTACCCAATTCAATTCCTTCTTCATAGACTCTATCACCAAACTTACCTCCTCTTTCTCAAACAACATTCCTTCTCCTACCTCCACTTCTCCTCACTCTTCTCCCACCTCTCCTCTTGCTTCTCCCCCTCCAACTTCTCCCACTTCTCCTCAGACTTCTCCCCCTCCAACTTCTCCCACCCCTCTTCATGCTTCTCCCCCTCCAACTTACCCCATTCACACCACACCCCCACCTTTCTCCTTAACTCCTATTCCTACATCCACCATATATAAACTCCTGAAACAACTAAAACCATGCACCAATGCCCCAGATAACATTCCCTCATATTACCTTAGCATAGCTGCAGAAGCCATTGCCCTCCCTATCAGCATACTAATTAACCGCTCTATCCAAGAAAGTACTGTTCCTCAAATCTGGAAAAAAGCTTACATCATTCCCCTACACAAAGGTGGTAACAATAATAACATTACCAATTTCCGTCCCATAGCCATCCTGTCTCCCCTTTCAAAAGTTCTAGAAAAATGTATCCATCTACAGCTCCTTCCCCATCTTCTGGACAACAATCTATTAACTCCCACACAGCATGGATTCAGACCCCATCATAGCACCATGACCTCTCTCCTATCCTTCCTTGAAACACTGAATAAAGCAAGAGACTCTGGCTTCACTGTATCTACCATCCTACTCGATCTCTCTAAAGCCTTCGACACTATCTCTCATAACCTACTTCTTACTAAGCTATCTAACCTAAACCTTACCCCCTCTTCCCTACATTGGTTTACTAGCTATCTCTCTAATAGGCAACAAGCCGTCAAATGGAAAAAAGCCACCTCCTCCTTCCTCAACACCCCTACAGGTGTTCCACAAGGTTCTATTTTAGGTCCGCTCCTCTTCAATATCTTTATTAATGACTTCTACCACTCTATCCCCCTTGCAAACATTATTCAATATGCAGACGACTCCACAATCATTTGTGCTTCCTCATCTATCCCAACTCTTCTAAAACTCACCCAAGACTCTTTCACCACCACAGAACAATGGATGAAAGACAACCATCTTGCACTCAATGCTGCTAAGACTAAACTTATGATATTTACCCCCTCCAAAACAAATTACTTTGATAGATCTCTATTCACTATCACCAGCCAAAACAACACATCTCTTGAGCTGGTATCTGAAGCCAAACTACTGGGTGTCCAAATTGATGACAAGCTCAAATTCAACTCCCATCTGCTACTAAATATAAAGAAAAATCATCAAAAATTGGGCATGCTCTACCGTCACAATCGGTTCCTCACCTCATCTACCAAAATTACTCTCTCTACCACATTTCTCCTTCCCTCCTTTCTCTATGGTGCCCCTCTTCTTACAAACCTACAATCTTCTCTGAAAACCAAGCTGTCCTCTTGTTACAATAAAATAGCCAGATTCGCCACCAGTAACAAATTATCCACCCATCACTGTGAACCTCTCTTCCAACTCAACTGGCTAGAGCTTCCTAACTACCTCTCCTATACTCAGCTCACCTATGCACATAAACTCATTTTCCAGCCATCCCTCTGTCCGTCTCTCTCATCTACCTTCAAAATGCAAACAACTCAAAGACTTCTAAGATCTAATAATCAAAACTTCATTGAAGTTTATAGACCCTTACACCCTCCTGGACAAAACCTCCTGTCCTTCTCACTAGCACGCCTATGGAACTCCCTTCCCCCCTGCATTCGAACCATTACCAACCTACCATCCTTTAAAAAATCCCTACACTCTCATCTAAAATCCTCTTGGGAATGCTCCTGTACACATCCCTCATAACCTACTCGCTACTCCCAACACTTCTCCTCTTTTCTTTTTTCTCAAAACCTAACCAGCAAATTCATGCTGGCTTCTAGCATATAACTCCTTATTTGTACCCTGCAATCTTACAATGTTTTTCTTTAATTTCTCATGTAAACTATGTGTGTAACATAACCTTTGTATAATCTGTATGTGGACTATAATCTTTGTATTATCTGTATGTGGAGCTTTTCTCCCCAGGACTCCATTGAAAATGGGCTCTTTAGGCCCAATGGACTATCCTGGTTAAACAACTGCAAATAAATAAATAAATAAATAAATAAATAAAATAAATTATAGCACAAAGGACAAAGGTCAGATCTAATGAAAAAGTAGCATTAGGCAGGAAAACATAGAACTTAATGAAATTTAGCATTACAAGAAGTATCTCTCTTTCTGTATCTATCTATAGATACAGAGATAAATACAGAGTGCTAGATAGATACAAGTCCATCATCAGCTGATCATCAATAGGTGATTGACATAAAAGTTGATCATTATACCAGTGGAAGATCACTGTTGTAGCAGGAAAGGGAATATGCACATTCCTCACTATTGTGTGATCTCAGAGTTGGTACATTTACTAAGCAGAAGGTGGTATGGGGGTGCAGAGGACTTGACACTCTGCAAAAAGACATTGACTTTAGATTTGCATGCTCCAATGTTAAGTCTTGCAGCATGCACATTTAAAATTAATCTTCTGAGATGGATGATTTTTTTGTTGGGGTTGTATTATTCAATCTAGTGGGATTTAAATCAGCTCACATATGTCCATATCTCTCTCTCTCTCTCTCTCTCTGTATATAAATATATATATATATATATATACTGTCTATATAGGTATATGTATGCGTGTTTGTGTGTCTGATTATATCATCATTGGGTGACAATGCAGAAATAAGTGACAAAGACTGAATGACAGCCGAAATGTTTGACATACAACCATACAACATGAGTGAATCACAAAACATTGACAACTCTCCCAGCAGCAAAACCCAGATTAAGCATTGTCTGAACAGTGGTACTGTTAGGGAAAGAGTTTTTAGTATTGGAATATATATGGTTAGGGTTAGGATTAAGGGCAGGTGTAGGGTTAGAGTTAGCCCTCATGAATAAGGTGGGGCTTTCCATAGAGATATACTCTCCAGGAAGCAGACTACATTTCCCTTACTGTAATCCTTATAGAAAATGTTTGCTATTTCAGGTTTGCAAAAGAGTTCATTAACTCCTTAATCTAGAGTATAGAAAAAAAGTGATATTGATTCAGTTTTTCCTGCAAATTAGGGGTTTCTCAAATCCAAACAACAGCTCAAACCCAAAAGAAATAGTAGTAACAATCCTGATTCAGTACGCATCAGAGATTAGAATGAATTTAGAAGCAACCATCATTTATTTTTTAAACCAATCTTCTAGAATACACAGAGTTGTAGTCCAAGATGATGTAATACAGCTCTATAGAGGAAGCATTGAATGTAAAAACAGTAGACAGTTCAATTTTACTAAAAGTATAATCACATATGCCACACAGTCAGTGAAACATACATTTCCTTAAACTCAAGACAAGTCTACAACTAAGAAGATATTCTGCTGCTGACAACCATAATCACTGAAACCAAAATGCAGTGATCAGAAATACAATAAATTGCATCTTTGTCTGTATCACCAGGTCTTACCGAATCTAACAACATTGCAATGATATTTATTCATGTATTTCACCTGCTTTACCCCATTCAGGCTCATGGGGAGCTAGACAGCCTATATTAGCATTCATTGAACTCAAGGTAGAGAAACTAATCTGGTTAGGATGTCAGTCTTTTGCTGGATATACACACATTCATTCACACGCATTCCAGAAATATTACTGAAGATCAAAACTATATCATCTACATATAATGACAGTGTAACAATTACTTTAAATGTATTCTGATTTATGATTGTCAGTTTGTAAGGCTGTTTCAACTTGTAGACCTTTGCCATAGGACCAGAGGTGACAGACTTCTATGTCTACTTTTTGGAATGTAGATAAATGAATACAGTTTGATGTCCAAATTGTGTGCTGCAGTCAAAGGCTGCCCACAGATACATTAAGGGTTGTGTTAATTGCACATCATCTTATCTGGAATCAGTAAGGCAGAATCCCTGGATCTATGCTGCCAACACAACAGATAGTAATTAGGTGCCATTTGGGGTGAAAATTGCCAGTCCAAACAACACTAACACAAATTATAGTATAATTGTTTAATGGGAAGCAGCCCGTTCTAATGCAGTGAGCTTTGCCCTCTACCTTTCAACTTAATTAATCTTCTGTGAGGCAATGACACTTGGGCAGTTCCACTGATGCCACATACAGCCTAACAGATAGCATCTTTCTGCAGTGATGTTTTTGTTCAGCTTCTGTCCATCGCACCACCATCCTGCTCTAGAGATCACTGCACGTCAGCACTGCAGAGGGCCATATTGTGCTACTTGCCTTACTGATAACACAATCCTTATGTTATTTAAAACTAGCAAGGAATATGGTAGGTAACCTCCAGGTATATCCCATTTTTTTGTGGAAGGGAAGGGGAGGAGACTTCTATTTACAAATGGCGGATTTTCAAACAGAAGGTTTTTTTTTTTACTTTTAACAGTTCTGAATCAGGTAACTGCCTCTAACTATCATATCATGTTTAGCTTAATAGGGTAAAAAACACAGAACAAATGTTCTTCAACAACAGCTCTTTCATTAAATAATCAAGCTACTTTGCTGAATAAGCTTACATGAGTCATATATTTGTCGACTGAAACTTACAAAGCCATGTGTTTTCATAAACAAGAGACATTGCAATCTATTTTTCCCCTTCTTTTGACCACACATATGTTCTCATAACTATTACTGTAAGTGCAAAAAAAATCATAAAATTATTTACATATACCCTTAATCAGTGGGCTCAAATCACTTGTAAGAAAGAAAAACATGAGTAAAAAGTTAAAGCTTCCTGAAGTACAAAGATTTAGGAACACACTGACTTTAACATTTTGATGTGCATAGTTTTCAAAATCAAGTAGCTGTGGCTGTGTTATGCAGCTGAAATGTTTAAGATGAGTTTTACTTCTTATTTTCAAACTGCAGATATTTTATTTTCTTTGTTTTCTGAACAGTCTGGAGCTTAGTTTGTTTTTTTGCTGGATTGATTTTGTTGTTACATTCAAATAATTCATCAAGTCTTGCAGATCGTCCCAAACATCAGTTTTTTCACCAATACATTTTGAGCGAAGAAAGCATAATGTTAAAGTGGCAGACCCTTTTCTTGATAAAACACTGAACCACACACTACATTGCTTTGTGCAATAGTTCAGTTAACTGGATTGCTTAGCGTATCCTTTCATAAATATTTTACTTATTCTCAACAAACAAACAAAAACTTGTGGCTGAATGTCTGATTACTTATTTAATTTGTAAGAAGGTGTCCATTGCTAAATGGTGACCAGATGATGGAACCTCCCTGTAATTGTCCATACTGCTGTGCTACTAAATACCATTTTTGTCAATAGGTTCCTAAGTAAGTATTAGGCTAGCTGCCTTTGCAGGCTGTTTTACACCTAGTCATTTTCTCTTTTTGTGCTCCAATTAACCTATCCCATTTGGTTAGATAATGGCCTTGTTAATCCCATGGTTGATAATTATATATTACCCCTAATGAGAATAACTGGCTATTAAATCATTTGTTTGTAATTATTTGTCATATAATCAAATGCGATACAGTAGTATGTGGTGGTAGTAGTTTGTTGCATTTCACCAGGACAGAAAGCTACAGTGTCAGAAAATATCACTATTCTTCAGTGAAAATTAGTGTGCAAATGTGTGTGTGTGTGTGTGTGTGTGTGTGTGTGTGTGTGTGTGTGTGTGTGTGTGTGTGTGTGTGTGTGTGTGCGTGTGTGTGCGTGTGTGTGCGTGTGTGTGTGTGTGTGTGTGTATGTGTGTGTGTGTGTGTGTGTGTGTGTGTGTGTGTGTGTGAGAGAGAGAGAGAGAGACAGAGGGAGAGACAGAGAGAGACACACACAGAATGTAAGAGTTTATTCTGAATACTGTTACTGTGGGCAGGTGTGCTCTGATGAGCACTGAAACTCAGAGACAGTGGTGAGAGTGGGTCTGGAGAGCTAGATCAAGCCCTTTGCTCAATGGAGTGTTCAGGGTGAAGCCTATTTTTGTATGTGGATGGAGTAGGGACATACCCAGGGCAATAGTGCATATTTCCTGCATGCTCCTGAGATCAAGCTACTCTTAGTGAGTTGTTTAATTATTCATATCTGTAAACCTTTTTTTATACTTTAATCCTTTCAGTGCCAGAGTCAATAGACTATAACTCTGGTGGCAACCTGATTTTCCATTTAGCTAGCTTATTTTTGAGCAGTGGACTTGATCCAAGGATTGTAGGCACTCCCCACCATACCATGCTGTCCCTCATTTCAGACAGTGCATGGAAAAGAGATAGATATTTGCATTTATCTGTGGACATTGCTATCCATCATTTGTGGTTCACTTTGATAGTCACAGTCTAATCAAATATTAACATCATTTTCAACTCCATACCAGTGCCATTATCCTCCTGACCAGCCAACATACACAGCACCCAATAAACCTCAGCCATGCCAATAACTGTTCCATGATGCATAACAATAGAGCCCCTACTGGAACCCAGGAGATCCAGATATGGTTAACAGTCCCAGCTGCAGTCAGGGAGGGACTGGGAGACAGTGGTATTTTTTCCCGCTCACCTATCCTATGAGTTAATTAGTGCTACAGCTCTCTCAGTAAGATTAGGAGATGGTGCATCACTTAATCTAATATTCTACAGCACACATGCTAGGTGTGTTACAGCTGTGTTACTGGTTATTGTGTGCATAGTGTGCATTTTATAGGTAGGACATAAAACATTTTCTCCTTGGCAGAAGTATGATGATGCATTTGAAAGCTTCAATCTTCTCAATATCCAGAAATATATTGAATTAGGCTTGGAGGATTAGTTGGATTTCAAGGAACTGAAAACTGAAAGGGGTACCAGGAGCAGAGAATCACCAGTACAAGGAGAGGGCACTCAAAATAAAAATAATTTCCACCATGTAGGAAATATACAGAATGACTGCACAGATGCTTGCTTTGGAATTGCCATGGAAGATAATGTGATACATGGTCATCTGTCTCTATACAGAGGGATTGTCATACAGTCGGTGTCCAAATGGAGAGATGATAAAATTAGCAAGCAAAGGAGACTAATATTGCTGGAATTACATTCATTCTCAGGTCTTGTTGAGTACCTTCATGAGGTAGACCCTGTTTTTACAAAATCTCACCAAGAGATTTTTGAAAGATATAAAAAAGAAACATGGGCATGGGAAAGAAAGAGAGATCTGATATGGTGCAATATTTATGCAAAGGAGAAAGCCAAATTAATCAGCACAAAAAAGCAGCTCCAAAGATATTTGAAGTGCAATACAAGCAAAGGCACCCAGATATAGAAAATTTCACAAGACAAAAAATAAGATTACAAAGAGGGAACATAGAACAAAAGATTAGTAAAGCAAAAGTTAAACACATAGAAGCTGAAGTTATGGAATACCTGCAGAGTGAGGGAATGTAGAAAGTTTAACACAGGTTACGTCACAGCAAGATGGAACAGTGAGTCCCCCAAATAAGGGGAAACAGCAGGAGTGGAGGACATCTAAAAAAGAAATACAGACATGGGAAAGAAAAAGACATTTAATATGGTGCAATATTTATGCAAAGGAGAAAGTAAAACTAATCTATGCAAAAAAGCAGCACCAAAGATATTTGAAGAGAAATACATGTAAAGGCATCCAGATATGAAAAATTTTACAAAACACAAAATAAGACAACAAAGGGTGAAAGCAGAAAATAGGACTTGTAATGGAGAGGTTAACGAAATAGAAACTGAAGTTAAGGATTACCTGCGAAGTGAAGGACTTAGTGTAGAAAATCTAACTCAGGTAACATCGCAGCATGATAGAACAGTGACTCCACAAATCAAGATGAAACCAGTGGAGTAGGAACCTTCTGATCAGTTGCCATATGAAGATACTTTGGAACCTTCAGTAGGAAACCAGTACAAAAGTTCAGTTGGAGTTACACAGCAAGAGAAGGAATAGAAAACTGTGGCTACTCTGACAAAGTCAGTGTTGTGGAGTAATAGGACAGTGAGTTCCCATATAAAAAAGAAACAGATAACACAGGATGAAGCTGAAGAGAATATATCACAATAAGATGTTCTAGAACTTTCTGTAGAATGCCGCAGGAAACAGAGAACAAAGGCTGTGCCCTTAGTTTAGAAGAAAATGATACAAGGAAGAGTTGCCTGATTTAACAGAGATGCACAGATGCATTAAGGCCGATGAAATAAATAAATTACAGAATGTCAGTAATTCCCAAAATGTTAAGAAGTTTGATAAAACAAATGAATGCAGTAGTCAAGACTGTTCATAGAATGTGCTATAATAGATGTAAATAGGACATATTACTGTGAAACTAAAGTAATAACAGATAAAGTCTAACCAGAAAAAACAAAGGGCAGTAAGAGAAATGAAGTGGAGAAACCAAATGCCATCATGGAAGTATCAAATACAGAAAACTATAAAGCAATTAAGACAAGAAGTGTTGCTGTTAGAAGAACACAGAAGAGGGAACAGATCAGTAAAAAATAGACATGATAAAAGCAATGTGCAGTATCAGAATACACCAGGATCTATTTCACATTATTGCAAATAATATACTAAAGATATCTGCACACTCAGAAAAAAAAAAAAAGGAAAAGTACAAAATTATTAATTTGATGACTCAGAAAACTGTTATAGAGAATTGGGAAACAAGGCAAAAGGAACAGAAATACAAGCAAAAAAAGAAGAAATTGGCACTTATTGGAGAACTATCAATGAAGATTCTGTAGAACATAACAAAGATGCTGAATGTATAGAAGAAGTAAAAAAAAAGAGCAAGAAGTTCAAATGTACAGGATATGGAATGGGATGAATTAACGGCCTGAGAAACCTGGAAAACATCAGTCCCAAATGCAGTACCTAACTTCTGGCTTAAAGTATTAACATCTTTACATGAACACTTAGCCCTGAGTAAGAACTATTTATATGTGCACCCAGAACAGATGTAATCCTAGTGGGGGATATTCTAGGGTTACTGTCACTGCTGAACCTTTGTCTTGCCCTATTAAGCTGTCTACATAACAGATTAGGTCATGGCTACAATCTGACTCCCAGAAAACAACAAAGTATAAAGATTTCTCATCTTCTTTTTGTGGATGAGTAAAAAATGTATAGTTCAGCAGATGAGGAGCTGAAAGCACATCTGCATGAGGTCAAACTTTTTCCAGATGATATAAGAATGTCATTTGGTCTTGCTAAATGTGCAAAAGCAACATTTAAAGCTGGAAAGTTGCAGTACCAGGAAAATATCAGTCTGGGACAGGAATGTGGGGTTCCTATCACCAGATAGAAAGACTGTAATTGCAAATACAAAAATAGCGACATGTATTGCACGAAAGACGGAAACCCCGAACGTCCAAAACAGCGAAAATTTAAATGTTGAACTGTAATGGTTGGCCCGTTTGCAGTATAGCTCCGTAAGATAAGTGTGAGCTAGATAGCACTTTAGGGTTAGGATGTGGGTTAAGGTAACTGAATAGATAGGTAATGTATGTAAGATTTAGTGTAGTGTTAGAAGTAGGGTTTTATTTAACTGTATGCATGTGTATTATTTATTTTTTTGGGGTGTATGTCTGTAGGGGAAGTGTGCGGTAGTTACAGACCTTAGGGTTATCGAGGGGTTAAGGATAGTGCATAGATTGTTGTGTATGTGGGGTTTAGTGTAGTGTTGGAAGTAGGGTTTTGTTAAATGCATGTATGTGTATTATTTATTTATTGGGTGTATGTCTGTAGGGGATGTGTGCGGTAGTTACGGACCTTAGGGTTAGGGAAGGGTTAAGAATAGTGCATAGTTAGTTGTGTATGTGTGGTTTAGTGTAGGGTTAGAAGTTGGGTTTTGCTGCTTTACTTTAGGTTAGAAGTAGGGTTTAGTTAGTGTATGTATGTGGTTTATTTATTTTGTTTGGGTAGGTAGTATGTAACGCGTGGTGGGGTTGGCCGACTATGACAGTTTGTTATTTTATTTTTCACTGTTTAGTGCATTCGGAATTTTTGTGGTAATATAGACCTGGAATGTGATATAAAGGACCAAAACATAGATCCAAGGATTTGTAGAAACCAATAACACAAGAGACAAAAACTCTCAAACAACTTCACACAGAGCTTCTAAATGAATGAACAGTCCAAACACACCAGTGATATATAATGTATATACACCGCAATCGATTTCATGCAGTTTAAATACCATGATGGGAATTTCCCCCATTCCTAAGTAATAGTATGATTAAAGTTCATGAAGCCAGTATTGTTTCATTCTTTGGTGTTAGCCAAAATTGATTTTTGCAGCACCCGCAAATGTGCTCAGAATTGACTCCTTCTGTAATTCATAAAAAGTTGCATGCATCGGAGGTATATCTAAATGTTGTGTCTTTCGGCTTTTCCCGGTTAGGGGTCGCCACAGCGGAACTCCGGTCCGCTAATGATTGTTAGTTGATTTTTACATGCTGAGTTACCAGGCCTGACGCACAACCTTCAACAAAAGTACGCCCATTCACGCATGTCTTCACACAGAAGACACTCTAGCTGAGAATCGAACAGGACAACATCTTACTGTGAGGCGACAATGCTACCGCAGCACCACCACCGCGGGCTGATGTATAAAAACAGTGCCTACCAAAATAATATATCCCACACACTGCAGGAGATATGGTCCTCCTCAAAAATGACAGCATGTATATAGGTCTGCAGTTCTGGGACTGCACATATATTTGTTGACCTTCCCAGATCCCGTTATAGTGAAAGTTGTAAAGCATGAGGAGAAGAATTAAAAGATGGCATCTTTGTTTAGTTTAGCAGAAGCTTTTCAAACCAGAAGTAGACAAGAATCGAAGAGCAACTAAAAGTACAAAAAGCAAAAGAAAGAATATAAAAAATGACCAGAAGAAAAGGAAAGAAAAATGGACAGTCCACAAATCTAGAAGCAAGTATAGAACAACCACACATTAACTAGTATTTGACACAGGAATTGCTAAGGAAAGGTGAATTTAAACCAACAGATGAAAGGTTAATCGTGGCACATCAAGATAGTGGGCAATGTAGACATTGGTTTACAAAGTCTATAGAACAAAACAAGAAAAACAAACAAATGCAGGTTCTTTAAAACAGAGCTGGAAATAGTTGTACATCATATCTTTGAGTGTGGCACACTCATTGCCAAGAGTCTGCATACTAAAAGGCACAATAATATAGCACTGCTGCACTGGGGAATGCACAAACTACAATGTAGAGTGAGAAACACTGGAAACATGAGCCACAAAGCATTACTGACAGTGATGAAGTTCATAGCATATGGGACAGCCCAATACCAACAGCTGAGAAAATACATGCAAGAAAAACAGATATAGTAGTTGAAGGAAAAAAAGGTAAAAATAGTATTAACTATTGATATTGCTAGACCAGCAATTAGAGTGTCTTAAGTACAGAGTCACAAAGTCATGAAATACCAGGATGTGCAAGTAGAAATAACAGCAATGTGAAGTAAAGATACTCAGATATTTCCAATAGTATTAGGAATAGCAGGACTAATAAACAAATTTACAGTCATACTACTTATGTTACCAGTACATGTAATCTCGTATGAACTGCAGAGAGAGGCAGTGCTGGGTACATTGTGAGTGATGAGAAGAACACTCTAGGCAAATATCAGACAGAATCAATACTAATTTCATGAACTTTAACCGTACCCCGACTTAGGAATGGGATTAATTTCCATAACACTGTTAGAAACCAAAAATTAAAAATGGAAATTTGTGTGTGATCAAGTGCTTCTACAATGAGGGAGTTCCAAAGCTGCTGTCTTCTTGCCTCTTTTTAAGGCAGATTTGTAGAACTAATCCTATGTAAAAAAAAAAATCTTGTGAATTTCATTCTTTCGTACTGTTTCTTAAGTAATAACATGGGAATTTGTTGCTGAACTGCACTTGTACCGTTTTCAGCTGAGCCACTCTTCATCAGAATGCCTTGCACTTTTTCACCAGGAAACAATCAGTGGAGGTTCTTATCATGAAGGCAGGACCTCTCTCTCAGACTCGCCAGTTTTATTATACTGTTCCATCTAAGTACATTGGAAGGCAGTAACTTCAATCTTCTGAATTTTATATGCATTTCTCTCTCTACTTATGAGGTTCATGGCAAGAGTAGATGTTTCACTTCTTCTTTGGTTTCCAGTAAATGTAATGAAGTGAAACTTAAAATTCAGGCCAGCAAAGGCACATCAAAACACAGTGTTAGAATAGCACACTGCAACAGGAAAAGAAACTCTGCCTAAATATTCTACCTTCATTCAGTCAGACAAAAATATATAAGTAAATCTTTTACAAATCAGGATACACAAGCAGACACTTGTATTACAGTTTTGCTACTTCATTTTACCTCCTTAATTGGAAGTTATAGGGTTCTATTCCAGTGTCCTCCTTATCTCTCATATTACATTTGTTGTACAGTAAACAAAGAGTAATTTTGCCTTGCCTTTAGCTGGTTTAGCAAAAATAAAAGTGCAGCTTTGGAGGAATTGTGCAAGCATATTGTATTTTCCTCAGACATTATGACTTAGTTTTCTATTCTCTACTTGTAGATGGAACAGGATAAACAATTATCTCCTATTCTTTCCAAGCACTATACTTATTTATTGGTCCAGTATCTCCTCCTTGTCCTCTACCTCTCCCTCTTCTTCCTTCTGCCTATCCTAAAACATTCTGTCTTCCCTCTTATAATACTATTCCTCCAGTTACTCTTCTGCTCTCATTCTATCAAGTTCTTTTCCAAATATCTTTCATAGCTCTTTAGATGATGCTGCTATTAGTTAATGGTACTCAGTTTAGCTGTTGTATATTTGTTGATTACTTATATACCTCTGTTTACTATGTCCTTTATATATTTTTTCCAGAGCTTTTAAATTTTTTATACTTGTTGATTACTTTATGGGCTGGATTCACGAAGGCTTGCACGGAGTCTAAGAGTAGAGTAAGACTCCATGCAGCCAACATGTCTGCTGAGCGATCCAGGAACAACCGGCAGGGGCGTGCAAGAGAGCTCCTAAAACGACTCTTGCACGGACAGGGTTAGTTTATGCAAATTACCTCATTTGCTGCTAAAAGCTATGCAAATGAGGTAAATTTGCGATCCAGGAAACACTAACCTGTCCGAGTAAGAGTAGTGTTATTTGCAGAAATGTACTCGGTTGGCAACTGAGTACCGTTCTGCAAATAGCAAAACGGAGCTATTCAGCTCCAAATAAAGGATGCATCCAGTTGAAGCATGCCAATGGCCAGATATATGGGCATTGGCATTTTTATGTGTTGCAAAATAATAAAAAGTATTTTTTTTTCCTCGATCTCCGATGTTTAAGCGTAGTGCAGCGCCGCGCAAACAACGTGCGGTGCACTAAAAATCAGAAAATCAAATCTTAAAAGCCAGAAATATGGATATAATTCAAAATATTCATCTGCTATGCAAGTGAATGGCAGGCTGAAGACAACATGGCTACTGAGTAGGGGTTGCTAAGAGGGGAAGCTCAGTCTGAGAGATGTAACCAAGCATTAGTAGGCAATCCTATGCAAATGATGATAAGGATAGTGAATCCCAATTTTTCCAGCTATGTGAACCATGTCCTAGAGTGTAAGAGTAGGATAAGGGGAGTAACAGAGTAAAAGATGGGTGACATCATGAGGGGGTATGTATCAAAAAGACTGTAAGCTCATTGGATCAGAGTGGCATGTGTTTGCTGTGAGTAACTCAGGACTAAAAGAGGTGTGTTTATAGTTGTCTAAACTGAAACCCAGAAATGGCTATCAATAAAGTTTCTTGCAAAGCTGCTTACACTGTGTGTGCGCATGTGCGCGTGTGTAAACCCATCTAAGCCTGTGTGCACGTGTGTGCGCCCGTGTAAGCCTGTGTAAGGCCATCTAAGCTTGTATACATGAATGTGCACCCACCTAAGCTTGTGTAAGCCTGTGTGCAAGCGTGTGTGCTCATGTGTGCGTGTTTGCGCTTGTTTGCTCGGCGCTGCCCCCTGTGGAAACAGAAAGGGAAAAGGAAGGAAAAGAAGTAATAGGAAGTTAACCAAGGAGAACAAGTAGAGCTGCCAGGTGAAATCAATCAGAATCAGCCAATTACACAGGCAGTACACTAGTCCAGCCCAGCCCAGCACTTAAAACTCTGCAAACAACATTCCCCCATGTTTTTCTCAGAAACACTACAACACTGCAGTCAACAAAGAGAAGTGAAAACTTAAAAAGCTTAAACTGAGACATAAAATGTTAGGGGCTGCCATTGCTGTTATAAGGCAACATGTGCAAGATGCTGAGGGTGGTGCCATTGTGAATGCTGCTGAGCAACCCACAGTAAGGAGACAGAGAAGAGTGTACAGACCCAGGGTAACCTACCAGAGGCTACATGAGCTGGAGATAGTGAAGCGCTATAGAGTGGACAGAGAGCTCCTGCAGCAAATTGTTGAGCTGTGCAGGCCACGCCTCACACACAGAACCAACAGAGGGGAACCCATCCCAGTGGAAACCAACGTATGTGTTGGCCTAAGAATACTAGCAACAGGTACCTTCCAGAGACCAACTGGTGATATGATGGGGATTTCACAGGCATCAGCATCAAGGGTACTCCACCAGTTCCTGAATGCTATGTCAGCACATGTCGGTGATCATGTATATTTCCCCAATTCCCGTGAGGTATTGGCCAGCAATATGGGTCTCTTCCAGCAAATAGCAGAATACCCTGAGGTAGTGGGTGCAATTGACTGCATGCACATACACATCAAAGCACCAGGTGGTGAGCGGGGTAGGGCCTACATCAACTGCAAGGGCTTCCACTCCATCAACTGCCAGGTCATGTGTAATGCCCAGGGCATAATACTGAATGTGTGTGCTGGCTGCCCTGGAAGCTACCACGATTCCCATATCTGGCATCTGTCGCAGCTGTACCAGAAATTTGCCAATGGGGACATCCCTGACGGTCACTTAGTGGGGGATGCTGGATACGCACTGAAGCCGTGGATGATGACACCCATCAGAAATGCACACACACCTGAACAAGAACTCCATAATGAGGCACACGCACAAACATGAAATGTAATTGAGCGTGTGTTTGGGATGCTCAAGTCACAGTTCCGGTGCCTGGACACATCTGGTGGAGCCTTGCAGTACTCACCAACTACATCTACCCATATTGTCATGGTATGTGCCATGCTAGACAATATGATCCTGTGAAAACAGCTGCAGCAGGAACAGCATGGGACAGGGCCAAACAGCCCCCCACCATTGCCAAGGCCTGCACAGGCACAGTGTGACTCAGAGGAGGAACAACCTGAGCCTGCCCCAGTAGGCAGAAGGAGGCATGCCCAGTATACCTTGTCCTTGGCAAAGAGGCAACGCATAGCACATACACTGGCTCAGTAGGAACCATGGAAATGATACCTCTCTCTGACTCGCACATAAAATAAAAGGGATGCCTAACTTGACACTACCTGTTTCCAAACATATATAGGCAGTGTAGTATGTGCATCCAACATAGGCAGCCCTGCAGCAACTCCTGAGGCATGATTGTCATGTTTTAAGCAATATAAAGCAGTGCTAAGCAGCTTTCACCAATATCTAGTAGATGTAAACAAAATTGCTTGTGCATTGTTGGGGAAGGTCAGGGCAAGTTGAGCAAAGTCAGTTAAACATGCTCATATCTGCTTTACTGTTCCTTAAGCAGTCTGGTCTGGCCAGCCTGAAAATAAAAAGCAGTGACAGGCCTTGAACCCAGCATACTGTGCACTATAGTCACAGTACTGAACCACTAAGCCATAATAGCATTTCAGTGGTACAGACACAGCAGGACAATTGTACACTAATGCAAACACAAAGCAATGCTGTATCGTGCCCCTAAATAGTCAAATGGGTAACCTTCCCCACACGCCTATGCAGACAGAGAACATCAGGCCAGGCACTGTGAAGTGGGCTGTGTAGGCTATGAAGTCGCAAGCTAATATACATGACATTGGATGCTAAAATCTGTAGTACAGTAGTATGCCTCAAGCCAGTATGATAGGCAACAGTACAGACTGTAACCTGTACATAGCAGTGCAGGCACAGCAAATGTGTATAAGTGTCAGGTGAAACCCACATCCTATGTAAACCACAGTAACAATCCTGTGTGCCCATGGGTAGAAATGTACAAAGAATAGCTGTCCCCCCGTATGTAGAAATGTTGATAAGTCTATGCAAAGTGTCTCATGAAAGCCCTGCAGGCACAGCATGATCCCTGTTGATCTATGACACAAAGGTGAGCCCTGCTGTAAAAATACAACTTGATTTACCACACACATATAGTATAAATATGTATACTGTGCGTGCTCACACACTCCAACAAATGTAGTGGATTTCATTCAGCATCACACTGAGAGGTGATACTGGGCATGCTCACACACTTAAAGAAACGAAGCAAATGTCAGGCAGGAAGATACTGAAAGGTCATACTGGGCATGCTCACACACTTAGGCTAAATACAGATGTGATAATAAGGGATCTATGGACAAATGTGTATAGTCATCTCTACTTCCAGAAACACATTCACAAAGTGGTCTGAAAATCCTGCTATGTGTTCACACATACTGCCAAGGTCTGTGCATGTAGGTCAAAGGTGGTTGCCACTACTCAGCAGTCATCAGACCTGTCAGAGAGTACCACAACACCCTTGCGATGAATGTGACTAGGCACGTTCAGCAACTAGAAACACCAATGAAGTGCCTTAACAAGAGGATTACTGGCCTCAAATAGTTGCCCCATGCAACAAGACTGAAATATAACCCAATCTGCACTCTGTTGCATACTGTCTACTCAGGAGATCTCTGCCCAACAGACATGTCCATGTCATGGTTACACTCGGATCTGTTCTGAGTTACAGCTCAATGGCACTAAATGTACAGAGCCAACTGATATTGCCAACATCCTGGCAGATAGGATCAGTGTTAACTTTACCCCCTCTCACCCAAGAAAGAGCACATGTCTATAATGGATGACTGTAAAGTTGTTGTCATCATGGCTGCACAGGTAAAAAACGCTCTCCAAATCCAGTATCACAGCAGCCATGGGACTAGATAACTTCCCAGGCTGTGTATTATCTACTTCCCTGAAGTAAACATTAACATGGAAGGCCTGTGGTTACTGAAGTTTCCAGAGGACTGCAAACTAGGAGCCATCATTGTAAACACTAAAGATGTGGGCATCCTACAAAAGGGCCTCACTGAGACAGATGGCTGTTGTCCAAGCTATGGGCTGTAGCTCAATGTCAAAAGGTGCATTATCATCACCTTTGTTAAAAACACTGTAGCCAAGAACTACAACATAGGTGGTAGTATACGTCACACTGTAAGTGTGACAAGAGACCCTGGGTCACAGGTGGACAGTGGATACAACTGTGATAAGCACAGTCCCACAGTAGTCAGGAAACCCTCTTATGTGGTACACATCATCACAAAATGTGTCTCATGCAGAATAGAAGAGGACATTGTTCCTCTCTACTCACCACTCATTAGAACTATAAAAGAGTATGCCACTGCTGCTATGTACCTCACAAGACAACTACAACAACTGGAAAGCCAGCAGCAATGCCTCACAAAGAGCATTAGTGGCCTGAAATACATGCCATACACAGACCATCGCAAAATGCTCCATCCGTACTCCCTTGCATATCGCCTACTCAGAGGTGTTCGCTGCCTAACATACAAAGCTATGTCAAACATAGAGCTGTTGGATATGATCCACGTAAAACACTCACAATCACTCTGACCGTTGTATAGCGCATTGTGTTAATGCGTTCTCCTGTAGTATCATGAAGTAGAAAGGTAGGGATTTGAATCCTGCACTGGACAACTGTGTGTGTGTTTGTGTGTGGTCTCCTTGGGAAGGAGCAACCTTTTAGGAGAGTAGTGAAATACCTTAAAAGTTGTAAACTAACCTTTGTCAAGTCTGATGATGTCACCATCCTACAAATATATCTGTGGAAAAGAGAACTCCCAGTAATATGTATAGCATGTTGTGTTAATATGTACTCCACTAGTATCATGAAGTAATTAGGTAGGGGTTTGAATCCTGCACTGGACAACTGTGTGTTTGTGTGTGGTCTCCTTGGGAAGGGGCAACCTTTTAGGAGAGTAGTGAAACACCTCAAAAGTGGTAAACTAACCTTTGTCAAGTCTGATGATGTCACCATCCTACAAATATACCTGTGCAAAAAAGAACTTCCAGTAATATATATATATATATATATATATAGTGCGTTGTGTTAATGCATACTCCTCTAGTATCATGAAGTAGTTAGGTAGGGGTTTGAATCCTGCACTGGACAACTGTGTGTGTGTGTGTGTGTGTGTGTGTGTGTGTGGGGTCTCCTTGGGAAGGAAAAACCTTTTAGGAGAGTAGTGAAACACCTCAAAAGTGATAAACTAACCTTTGTCAAGTCTGATGATGTCACCATCCTACAAATATACCTGTGGAAAAGAGAACGCCCAGTAATATGTATAGCGTGTCATGTTAATGCATACTCCTCTAGTATCATGAAGTAGTTAAGTAGGGGGTTGAATCCTGCACTTGTTGAGTGTGTGTGCTGTATCTGTGTGACACTGTTGATCAATGTGTTGTGGGTTTTGCTTTTACTCCTGTATGGCATATCAGTATGCATTTCACATGTGAGCTAGCTGTGTGGCAAATGCATATATGTACATGTTACCTCAATGATTGCATGTGTGGGAACCCTGCTTTCTCCAAGAATACAGCTGTCATCCTTGCCAGACTGTGCTGCTGCTTCCCAGACCTTAGGTCACATCTGTATGCTTGTGACAAGCCCAGCCACTGCAGTGATCCCTGGCCTAGGTCATCTGTGTCACACAAAGTCATTACGGTTACTATTGGAATGTGTGTGTGAGGGTCTATGGCCGAGGTATATGTCAGACCTGTTCAAACACAGCAAAATCTGTCAATGATGACTATTCAAAACAGGTATTGAACAACCTTTGTGGATATGCATGCAGACCCCTTATTGCTTATGTGATCCACCGAGGGATCTCAAAATACCTTTGGAAATGTGATTAACAAAGGACAGATGACATAACACTTGGTTGCATGTACACATCGGTACCTGTTCATCATGTTGCTGGCTACTACCTATGTGGTACTGTGGGGATAATATGTTCCGTAAAGGTGGATGACTATGCTTAGTTTGGCTTATAGCTATCCAGCATGGGTTTGACAACAGGCCTCTGTCTGTATGATACCCTTGTGCGGGATGTGTGTGTCATCTGGAGAATGCATTATAGGTCACAGTATGCATTACCAGACGTGGACGGACATATCCCTACTGTGATTGCTTGTACCTAAGAGAGCTATATGCCAAACAGGAGTGGTGTCAGTAATGGGTGCAGGTGAATACCAGTGGTTACTGGCATAGTATAGTACCGGAAGGATCCAAATGTTGCTGTGTGTCCTACATCTGTGTGTCGGTTGTCAAGACATCATCTAACGATTGGTTATGGTCAGGCTGTGGAAGGGATGTATACTACCAGAATGCAAAACAATGACAGATAGTAACAGTATCACCTACAGCACAGTGTCAAACCATGTCATACACACATGTGTAGTCAGGTTCCGGAATGTGTGTAGTACAATGCATACTGGCCACCAATAGAAACTATGGAGTGTTACTGTGTAATACAGAGCATGTCACCCTGGCCATGTGTCCACTATGCACGTACATGCAGACAGTGCACCTCCACCATGTTCACAACTGTACACCTGCAAATATGTGCTACACACATCCCACACATACTGTCCACTCTCTAACACATGCTGCCAATACTGCACACATCAGCCAAGTGGCACGTGGCTGGACAATACACAATTGGAGCCAACACTGGTGTAAACAACACTACAATAACAATCATAGCTTTAATGCATCATGCCTGCTCAGCTACACCTTCAAGCATATCATTACACTCTACTGCTGACAACATGCTAACATTGCTATACTGCTATATAGACACCCTGTGCATCAGCACCATGGTAGCCTGTTCCTGCATCGATGTTACAGATGACAGGAGGCGGCACAGGTTTCATCATATGCACAGGGTGTGTTGTTGGTTTGCCAGAGGCCTACAGTGAGCCATCCACTTGATATGTGTGTGTGTGTGTGTGTGTGTGTGTGTGTGTGTGTGTGTGTGTGTGTGTGTGTGTGTGTGTGTGTGTGTGTGTGAGGGGCAAGAATACTGGAATGGGCCAATGTTGTTGTAATGTGTGTGGGTATCTGTGAGCCCTAGGTGTCTGGAGTATGTGTGTGTGTCTGCATGCACACAGTTCCACCATGTGGCTGCCATATACGGGTATTTGTGGAACAGCTACAGACTGTACCTGTGAGGCTTTACACATCACCGTCTCTGGCCATGGATATGGTACCTGTGCCTGGCAGGGGTGCTACTGACACTATCAGGTACTAAGCCAGACTGAGTACTATCCCCAGAGGTGGATGGATGTATACTGGGCACAGGTCCCTGCTGGGACTGTCCAGAGCCACGTGCACGTGGTCTTCTAGGATGTTCTATGCACAGCCCACCCGCAACATTGCTGGGACTGGTACTGGCACTACAGGAGTGGCTGTGGCTTGAGGGATGTCTGCGGCGACTGCCACCTGCTGATGTTGCTGGCATACGTCCACGTCAATGTCTCAACCGTCCCGAACTGTCCTGATACATGGACATGACATTGCGGAGGATATCTAATGTCTCTCCCCAGTGTCTATCAGTGACCTCAGTGTAATGACGGATGGCACCTGCTAGGTCACAGATACTGTCAATGACGGCGGTGTTATGTGCCCTCTGTGCCCTTAGTCCCTGTCTGGTGTATCATTCCATATGTGCCTGTGCCTCCATGACAGCCTGGAACATGTGTGACATTGTCAGACTGTGGCATGTCTGCCAGTGGCATGATGAGCAGCAGTGCTCCTACGAGAACCCCTGGACATCTGCCCATGTGGTACCCTTCCAGACATCTGGGTATGGCTGCTGTGTTGGGATGCATGTGCCATGGATATCACACTGTCCTGGCCAATGCCAACTGTACGCTGTCCCTCAGCTATGGGCATTGATGATGGATGTATTGGCAGTATGACTGTATGCATGGATGGGGTGGACAGCTGTGTACTGTCAATTGGTAGCCCAACAACAGACCCTGGCAAACACACCTGTGCCTCCACACACCTATCTTCATTATCACTATGTGGCTCAGTGACATCAGTTTCCCTGCTGCAGTGAACCAGCCCTAACACAGCATCTGTGGGTGGAAGACAGGAAAGATAATTTATGACCTGTACATGATGTTGGCACACATGCACACATGCCCACATGCACACATGAACACATGCACACATGAACACATGCACACATGCACACATGAACAAATGAACACATAAACACATGAACACATGCACACATGAACACATGCACACATGCACACAAATACACTTCTCACTACAGCAGATACCCACAGACACACCACCAGCAATCCAAAACATACTCAATAGTGGTTGAAGGTGGGTTACAGTATCACAAGGCAAACAGTCATATCACACGTGTCAGCATGCAGAAAATTTGTTGCTCAAGACCATGCAGTGCGAGTGTAGACAGCCCTTGTTAATAACAGTATACATGGCTTTGATGCATGAGTCTTGTTGTTCAGTGATTGGCCTCACCCTGGAACACAATGTGTACATGGACACAACATTGCTGTGCAAGTATTAAAATGTCTGCAATGTCCTGTGCACCATCACTCACAGGTATACATACCATGGCTGGATGTGTATCTGTGTATCACATAGATATTGATTTCTGATTACAGTGTCTTGTGTCTGTAGCAGATAATTGTGGACACAGGTTTAGCACATGCATGCTATATATACACACAGGATGAGTGGTGCATGTATACATGATGGAATACCATTGCTCAACATGGCCATTGCACAGTGGTTATGGTGAGTGTAGGACATATTGTGGACATGCCAGTGCCAGCCATGACATGGCATGCTACAACATGACTGCAACATTGAACATCACGCATACCCAATGTGTGTCATGTGACCTATACACTCAATAGCATTACAAGACATATATGTGTCACTTTGTACAAATGGTGATTGCTATGCATATTGTGTATAGGTGCATATGTTTGCACACACACAACAATGAGGTGCATAGTAATGACCGCTATGTGTAGTACTCTGGTCACTGTAACTGGATGGGGTGTAGTACCATGAGCCATCATCATCATGTGGTCACTCAA